>NW_026855146.1:0-255547 GCF_026571515.1 Ruditapes philippinarum | reverse complement strand
CAAAAAATCATTTATGTTCATTTTTTATGACAGCTACACTTTATCATTGCATATCATGGCTACTTCCTTTACAAGACACTTAAAAAAGAATTTTAAAAAAGTTGCCTCGACTTGGATTTGAACTCCAGACCTCTCACACACTAAACGAGCGCGTTACCCCTGCACCACGGAGAAGATATATAAACGTTGTCTGAATAAAATCTAGTCATTCTAAATTTAGAACTTCCATTGCATTCCAGGTTTGTAATCCTTATTAATTTCGAGGTATTTGGTTGAGGATAAACCTGTTGTTTAAAATTGAAGTAAATAATTTAGCGAAAATCTTCTCGCCCAAACAGTCCGACATGTAGAATCTATATATTCCACTACTCGGCAGTCAGATTTATTTGTGTAGTATTCGGTAATCGACATCGCTAAAAATAGCATTTTCATTGATTAAAATCAAATTCATCCGCGTAATTTGTGATTGTGCATTTATTGACAATTCTATAAGACAACGCTACTTTTAAACTTTGAATGCGTTGTAATTTGTTGGATACTTGTAACAAAATAAAAATATTTCTTTCTTTTAAATCGCTAGTTTTAAGCTGTTTTGGGAACTACTTGTTGTTAGGTTTGTCGGGAAATTCTGTGTCAGAGATTGAATGTCAGCTATGTATTTACTGACCTTCGGTCAGAAAATACAAAAAGCACATTTAGCATGTTTTAAATTAATCTGTAAAACAAATTCATTCAAGTAAATCAAAGATGAAAAATAATCTTTTAATGATGACATTGAAATATACATGTATTATTAATATTAACAAGCAAAAATCTTAAATGCTTTCTAAATGTCACTGATTTACAGTTTCACTAATGGTTATTATCACTTTGTCCAATCTTTTCCACAGTAAAACTTCTTCGGTTCCATCTCCCTACCTGACCTAGTGATTGTAAATGGTTTCGATTTACCTGGCACTTTTGCAGGAGATAGGGACTCTGTAGGGGTATTTTGACTTGTTCGTTCACTTAAAATATATTTCTGGGGTTCAAGAACTTGCAATTCTATCAAATAACCAATATTAATGATAATATCCAAATATACCCCCTATATACTGTTTATTTATAGTATATAGGGGGTATATTTGGATATTATCATTAATATTGGCCTTTTGGAAAACCTAGCTAAACGCCGTTTTCGTTACGTTACGGATTTAGCCCTAATTACAAGTACGGTACATATTGGTCTCAACCCGGTACGGAATTAGACCGGACCCATTGTAGAAAGTAGTTCTTTAAAATTTTGAAGTGGCCCAATTTAAGTCATCTCTGGTTAGATTGGTCATAATTAAAGTGTATTTATTGCATGTGTGTAGTTTTTGTGTGTTATATGATGAGTTTAAAAGTTGTTTTTTGTGTATTCTCCAGGAACTCATTTGTTGGCGGAATGATTAAAGATCATTAAAGACCCACCAGCAGTCAGTAGTTTTTAAAGTGGTGAATTTAAACTGTGTTACAACAGAATGAAAATTTCTGAAAAAAGGAGATGGCTAACCTATTATATTTTGGGCCTCATTTGACTTACATAGTGTTGATGTTTAAAGTTGAAGACAGTATATAATTCATCAAGAACAGTGGAATCCAGAATTAAGCCTCAAATGTGACTGATTTACTATAGAACAAAGAATACGAAAATTCACCAGGCCGACACCAATTACTATACGTGATATTTCTATTTATCATTATTTTACCGTTTGAGGCGGAAAAACTTGATGTGTTTGAAAAAATTATCAATGTTCCTTCAATATCTATCTCAAATTTTGCAAAAAAATAAATTGTTTATATAACAAGAGGGCCATGATGGCACTGAGGTCGCTCACCTGTACATAGCACCCCCGCACCCATAAGAAGATGTTTCATGCTAAACATCTAAGCTCTAGCTCATTGGGCTTTTTAAAAGAAGATTTTTTTTTAAGTTTTTACTATACACATATAGTTAAAAACAATGACACCCCTGGGGCGGGGCCAGTTTTGACCCCAGGGCTTTTATTTGAACAAACTTTGTAGACACTTACTAGAAGATGCTTCATGCTTAATATCTTAACTCTAGCTATTTGGGTTTTTCCAAAGAAGATTTTAAGTTTTTGCTATACACATATAAGGAAAATCAATGATCCCCTGGGCGGGTCCAATTTTGACCCCAGCGCTTTCATTTGAACAAACTTTGTAGACACTCACTAGAAGATGTTTCATGCTTAATATCTGAACTCTAGCTATTTGGGTTTTTTCAAAGAAGATTTTTTAAGTTTTTGCTATACACATATAAAGGAAAATCAATGACCCCCGGGGCGGGACCAATTTTGACCCCAGGGCTTTTATTTGAACAAACTTGGTAGACACTCATTAGAACATGTTTGATGCTAAATTTCTTAGCTCTAGCTCTTTGAGTTCTTTAAAAGAAGATTTTTTAAGTTTTAACTATATGCATATAGGGAAAATCAATGACCCCCTGGGGCGGGGCCAATTTTGACCCCAGGGCTTTTATTTGAACAAACTTGGTAGACACCCATAAGAAGATGTTTCATGCTAATTATCTAAGCTCTAGCTCATTGGGCTTTTTAAAAGAAGATTTTTTTAAGTTTTTACTATAAACATATAGTTAAAAACAATGACACCCCTGGGGCGGGGCCAGTTTTGACCCCAGGGCTTTTATTTAAACAAACTTTGTAGACACTTACTAGAAGATGTTTCATGCTTAATATCTAAACTCTAGCTATTTGGGTTTTTTCAAAGAAGATTTTAAGTTTTTGCTATACACATATAAGGAAAATCAATGACCCCCTGGGCGGGGCCAATTTTGACCCCAGGTCTTTTATTTGAACAAACTTTGTAGACACTCACTAGAAGATGTTTCATGCTTAATATCTAAACTCTAGCTATTTTGGTTTTTTCAAAGAAGATTTTTTAAGTTTTTGTTATACACATATAAGGAAAATCAATGACCCCCGGGGCGGGGCCAATTTTGACCCCAGGGCTTTTATTTGAACAAACTTGGTAGACACCTATTAGAACATGTTTGATGCTAAATATCTTAGCTCTAGCTCTTTGAGTTCTTTATAAGAAGATTTTTTAAGTTTTTACTATATGCATATAGGGAAAATCAATGACCCCCTAGGGCGGGGCCAATTTTGACCCAATGGGCTTTTATTTGAACAAACTTGGTAGACACTCATTAGAACATGTTTCATGCTAAATATCTTAGCTCTAGCTCTTTGGGTTCTTTAAAAGAAGATTTTTTAAGTTTTTACTATATGCATATAGGGAAAATCAATGACCCCCTGGGGCGGGGCCAATTTTGACCCCAGGGCTTTTATTTGAACAAACTTGTTAGACATTCACTAGAAGATGTTTCATGCCAAATATCTAAGCTCTAGCTCTTAGGGTTTTTTAAAAGAAGATATTTAAAGTTTTTTCTTTCGGTTGCCATGGCAACCAGAGTTCTGCATGGAATTGAATTCTTTGAACAATTTTTAAAGGTGACCACCAAAGGAACATTCCTGTGAAGTTTGGATGAAATTGGCCTAGTGGTTTATGAGGAGATGTCATTTAAAGTAAAAGTTTACGGACGACGGACGGACGACGAACGGACGCCGGACGAAAAGCGATCACAAAAGCTCACCCTGTCACTTTGTGACAGGACTTGGTGAGCTAATAAAATTATATAAAATTAAAACCTTTCGTAGTGGCATCTTCCATAATAATAATATGTATATATATTCTGCGTAAACTTATGTGTTAACTTTATTTTATTTCTTTATTTTTTTTTTTGCACGGAATTATTCATACAATGGTATTTAATCATTTTCTTAAAAAGAAGTAATTGTTTTATTTCACTTTATCCAAAAAATACCAAAAACATGCAGATCGTTATTACACGCCATTTATGAATGATACAGACGGTCGACATTATAGAAGAACAGAAAGTGTGTGTTATTATGCATTCTAACACGACCTGCATTTTTTCCCTATTGAACATAGAATAACCGAAAGTGTGTGTTATTATGCTATAAAATCACTGTTTGGCGTTTTATATTTAGACATGTGACGTAATCATTATACACGTGACGTAACCACTAAAAATGTGACGCGCTGACAATAAGTACGGAAGCAAATCAGGCGTAATTTAGCTTATTATCATGTACTTCAGCATTTATTTGTTGATGTCGTGTTAGAATCGAAATAATATATCCAAAATCAGTGATTTTATTGCTTGATAACATCACTGTTTGTCGTTCGGATGCGCATCGTTATATCACTCGGGCTACGCCCTCGTGATATAATTCCCCGCATCCGAACTCCAAACAGTGATGTTATTGAGCAATAAAATCACAGTTTGGGATATATTCACTTATTCTATTTGATAGCTAACGTTCAAAAAGTATATAGAATCTAAGGGAATTTTTTTATCCATAGACTTAATTGATAACACATTCGATACCAAAATTTTATGACGGAAGCTATTGGAAATGTAATGTTCGAGACTGTCGCCATTTTGGATTATTCGTGTTTGAGCTAGTGTAACCCCAAAAACCTATACAATTCGGCAAAAAATTAATTTGTGCAGGAGTATGTATGTCTCCTTATCTGTTTTCGAAGCTTGACCCACTTGAAAAGACTGATCTTTGTCATATGTAGAATGTTTTAGAACTGTCGCCAAAATTTACTGGCATCGGTAATGTACGCGACTTGTAAATTAAGTGCCGCACATAACTGAAAATAACTTAGTAATCTAAGTCGTTTATATGTTTATTTACAATTAAATACTTATGCTACTATAGCCAGACTTATCTTTCTTATGATAAATTCTAAGAATTAACCGAGATTCTATTACTTTGACAGCCTGTGCCAGATGATGACTTAAGCATGTAATGTTCGCTACTTAAAAATTAGTACGTTCTATGCACTATTTCCCAATTAAGGAATTTTTAATAAATGATTTACATTTGGAGGGATATATAATAACCAAATCTGAAAGAATTGTGCCCACGAATCTTTTAATATATCTGTATACACATAATGTCTGTAATGTACGCGACTGTAATGTTCAATACAATAAAAATGTAACATGGCTTTAGTATACTTAATTTTCAATTAACCAGGACTTAAACTAGTCATTTTTGTGTTATACATAACCCATTTGCGCCTGTTGTCTACTTTTGTAGACACTAACAGTTATCAGTACACTAGGACCTAATTATGAGCGCACATTTGTTTATCATTGTTATTCTATACTTGTTGTCATGATAAGCGTTAATTGGACTATTTTGCTAGACAAATGCAGACCACTACGTTATTTGCAGTGTGTTTTCAACAAGAATGTGATAAAAATTGCCTTGAAAATATTATTGAAAATGGCTAGCAGAAACAGGTATGTAAAACTTTATATTGTTTTTATTTCATATCATAAAGTATGATTGTTTTATATTGTATAATTATATTTCTGCTCAATTCCTGTTTTATAATTCAGAAATATGTATAAAATGTTTTATGACAGTCAATTTAGATTTTGTCTACAAAAGTAGACAATAGGATCAAATGGGTACGTTTTATCATTATGAAAATATTTTGTTGTTTACAGAAGATACACAGTAAATGAAATCATATCAATGCTTGAGGATGAAGGTAACTTTGAAAGGGCAGATATACATGTTCAACCACCTCCTGTAGATGAACTGACAGATGAAGATAGTGCAAGTGAAGATGAAGAAGTAGGTTACAACAACCTCAGTGGACGTCAGTTAGACCAACAAGCAACAGTGACAGTTATCCGCCTAGATGGACGTCATGTTGTTGATTCAGCATCAGACTCCGATCTAGTTAGTAATAAATAAATAAAATAAATAAATAAAATAAATAAATAATAAATAGATAAATAAATAAATACGAAGCAAGTAAGTAAATAATGTACAGTAAATCCAGTTGAGAATAAGATTTTTTATATTTATCATATTTTATTTTTCAGGAAACTGACCATTCTTCAGATTCTTCTGATACAGATGAATACGAAGTGCCTGCAAATATTGCAAAAAGACCTCAAGTAAGAATTGCACTACGGGATCCAGCTCCGCGTCCCAAACGACCTGCACCAGTAAAGAGAAAGTGGGAAAATAAAGATCTACCTGAGCAAAATAAAGACAGATTCACTTGGCATGGCTCAAATATAGACAAAAGTATATGGCCGCAAACACCAGATGGCATCTTCAACTTATTTTTTGATGATGACGTGATCAACATGATTGTTGAACAGAGTATAAGATATGCTGGTTCAAAAGGCAACCATTCGTTTTCAACTTCACCCCAAGAAATTAGGATCTTCCTAGCAATTCTGCTTAGATCAGGCTATAACACTGTGCCAAGACGGAGACAGTTCTGGAGCCGGGATGATGACGTAAGGAATGAGGCAATAGCTCGTACAATGCCGCGAGACAGATTCGACATATTGGTGCGATATGTACATCTTTGCGATAACAACAATCTTGACAGAGAGGACAAGTTTAGCAAAGTAAGACCACTGCTATGTCTGCTGAATGAGCGCTTCTTGTTATACTTCTTGAAAGGGAAAAACCTTTCAATCGACGAAATCATGATCCCGTACTATGGGCGACACGGAGCGAAACAGTTTATTCGCGGTAAACCAATTAGGTTCGGTTATAAGATGTGGGCGTTAACGACAGCACTTGGATATGTTTTACAATTTGAGCCCTATCAAGGGGCAAACGGCCACCAAACCCATGATCCTGGCTTCCTTGGAATGGGCGGAGCAGTAGTTATGGACCTGCTTTCAGAGCTGCAGAAAAATGATGCATACCATCTGACTTTTGATAATCTATTTACTTCCCTGAAGCTTATGGACCGGCTTACAGATATGGGAATATCTTGCACAGGAACCATCCGTGCCAACCGAATAGAAGATTGTCCTGTCAAAAATGTAAAAGACATGGGAAAAACGCAACGAGGAAACTATGATAAAAGGTATGACGCACACAAAGGTCTGATAGTGGTGAGGTGGAATGACAACAATATAGTGAATGTGGTGTCAAATTGCCATGGAGTTGAACCATTGCAACAAGCAACACGGTGGTCAAAGCAGGCAAAAGCTAGGGTGCGTCTTCCGCAGCCATACCTTATAAAAGCATTACAACCAGACAATGGGAGGTGTGGACAGGATGGATCAAAATGTTGAGAAGTATCGTATCTCTATCAGATCCAAGAAGTGGTGGTGGCCAGTGTTTATGTATTGCATTGACCTTGCGGTGCAGCAAACCTGGCACATTTGCCGAGCTACTGATGCAGGATTGAGGCAACCATTAGATCTGTTAGGTGTCAGACGAGCTCTGGTTACTGTGCTGCTTGCTCAGGGGCGTACACCTGCTGTCAGCCCTGGCAGACCAAGAGGTAGGATGAGGCCATTGTCAAGAAGAATTCCAGACCATATCCGACTTGATGGTAAAACTCATTACGCAGTGCCAGCAAAAGAAGTGCGCTGTTCATTGTGTGGAAAAAAATACAGGACACAATGTTCCAAATGTAATGTTGGAGTGCACAGGAAATGCTTTGAAATGTTTCACAGTGTTTAGGTATTCATACGATCAAAGCCAAAAGACATGAACAATAACAATTCATATTCAGAATGAATTTCAGAGTGAACACTTCTGTGCCTAATGTCTACTTTTGTAGGAAAAGTAATAGAAAACATTGCCTGTATAAACTTTAAGGATTTTTTCAAGTAAAAGTTATCAAATAAACCAACAATAGGTTATCTGGACATATATTCTATATGTGTTTTACATATACCCATTTGCGCCTGTTGTCTACTTTTGTAGACAAAATATTAAAACACTAAAATAAAAAATACAGTACTTATATTTGAAAAATAAACGGATATATGTTATAACTATATGGTTACTATATGTTTTATACATTTCTTATATAAAAATAAAATTCCGGCACAAATGGGTTAATCATAGTTGCAGCATAAATGTAAACATCCTTTGTATTTTTACAGTTATAATCAAATTTTCTTAATTTTGTATAGGTAAGGCTTTAGAATCTAGTAACTGAATATCAGATTCTAGTAACTACAAAAACAAAGATGTAATACGTTTAATATTTATTTTCTTCTAAAGCCAGAATCTGTTTGCAAGGTTTTCTTACTGAAATTGTTTAGATATAGATTATAAGTGATATGCCTTTCATAATAGGTATTGTAATGTTCACTACATTTCGTATCGAACATTACTGAATTATTCTGATGGCAATCTATACATTTGTTAATGTTTTCAGCGATTTTGCTTTTGTTTTGAGAAAATATTCCATAATTATATATTGTTTAAATAAAGTAAATAGGTGTTTGTAATTTAAATGCGTAAATATATATGAGGCAATATTTTTGATTATCATCTAAATCAGTTTCAAACCCCAATAACGTTTCACCGCATTAGCAAAAAAAATACTATTATAAACATACATATAATAACTGAAAATATTATTAGAAACTATTAACATAGTTACTGACATGTTTAAAATATATCATCAACAATATTATACACATGATAGCGTCTACAACATATAACAATGATGTATCAAACATTACACTATTAGTATCGAACATTACACGCAGATCTTGTAAATTTCCTTCATCTCTACAGTCATGTATGGTGAAATCTGTATTAGAAATAAGTAGCAATTGCACTTATAAGTGTAGAAGAGGAAAAGACAATGTTGGCTCTTTGTAATTGAAATATTTAAAACTACGTAGGAAGCACATAATAATTAACAATTAAAATACATTTTATCTCAATATTGGCTAGTAAGATGCCCTTTTTGAAATGTTCTGTTCAAATCTTAAAATTTGATGTAGCCTTAATAATATCAAAGGCACGAATTGTAATATATGTATTGTTATTCTGTACGCTGCATATATGCCCACAATATCAGTAAATATTTTTTATGACATTGATATTAATATAAGGACAGGTATATAACTTCTTTTGTATGCCGGATACATAGTTATACTCGTAATTTAATTCGTTTGTACAATATTATTTACCCATGCTATTAACCTAAGCTTAAATGAACACACTTAATAATATTAAGTTTAAACTTAAAAAATGATTGTATAATAAAATGATAATAATAATAACTATTACTATTACCCACAACGAATATTTTTACTGGATTACGTAATGTCCGAGACAATTGATGTTCTGTCAAAAAGACTCTACCACAAAATTTTAGTCATGTATTTTGTTTGCAAAGTTTTTTTCGTCACGTTATCATTATTGAAGGTAAGGTTTAAACAAAACATAAGAACAAATAAATGGAATCATACAATTAAAATCAATCATCAAAAATTCCACATTTTAAATAAACGTACTTTTGTAGAATTGCTTTTTATTGCGATAACTTTGCAAACTCAAGAAAAAAAATATTTCAAGCGTTTCATAGTGAAATATTTTGTTATTTTATACATGGCAAAAATAAAGTTCTCTGGAGTGGATATGTTTAATATTTCTTATGAAATTCGGAATGTTTTAATTAATAAACTGGTAGTACTTAGCGTACATTACAATTGGATAAATTTTACAACTAGGGTTGCTTCTTTTGCACCTGTCAATATTTTGCCCTACCGGGGGGGCGGCGGGCATACACGGGGCTTTAGACAGAAGACCATTCCTGACAGGCGGGAATTTGACAAACTTATGGAATCCGGGTCCCGGGTAATAGACTTTGGCCGGTTTTTAAATCCCGGGACTCGGGAATTTCGACGCCACAAAATAAAAAAGGGGAGTAACTGCGAAAGGTCAAAAGACGACGGCGATATTTTTATTCGTGTTTTTGAAGTTGCAGACATGAAACTTTTCGAGTTTTTCTACGGTAGAGAAAATTGTGTGATATAAAGGCGAGAAGGTTGCCCCAGAATTGGGATTTATTTGCAAAGGTATACAGGGATTGTATTCTTCATTTGTATTCTACCCAGACACTATGTGGAGCCTAGCGGTTTTCATGTTTGTCATCTGTTTTCGCGAATAGACCCATTTATTTTGCGAGTCTGCAAGGCGTTGGAAATCACATGAAACTGACACATATCTCGTATTAATAATACAAAATCCACAAAAGAACGTTCACTTTGCCTGTAGAATATAAACGATTACAGCAGAAAATGTCGTATCGATTGAGATAATCCCTTTAACTGCAGTATGAATGAACTGATCAAGTGAAACAAAACGGATACTCCCATTATAATATCACACTACAAGCAATATATCACACTACAATCAAACATCACATAATATTACAACATACTAGAAAACCAATTTATGTACACTTAACCTAATAATCAGAATAAGAAAAACATGTAAAATAAAAATGATTATTCAATCATATTTCAATACGACTGACCCAAAGTCCAGCATGCTGCTTGAGCATATATCAGGAGCAGCATCAAATATATTCAACCATGAAAATATGAGTGTAAAATAAATATGTATCAAAATAAAATTCGAAATTTTTTGTGTAGCAGTTGCTGATCTTACAGTCATTGTCGGAAAGCTTATTAGAAAAACAAAAAAACAAAACAAAAAAAATAAACTGACCTAATCGCCCTCTCCAGTCTCCGACGGTCACCGGTCTCCAAAGACCCTTTTCTATTGATTGATTATTATATTCTCGATACAAACGGTTTTTTAAGAAGTTAAATGAAACATCTTTAAATTATTAAAAATCCCCCCACCGCAGGAAACCATTTTAACTTGTCTACTCTAGATGGTTGTTGTGTTTGTTTTGGCAGGTCAAATATTTTAGGAGCTCTGTTAAGTTTTCATTGTGCTGGGTTATAACCTTGGCTGGTTCCAAGTACATGTACTTATCTTTCGAATTGTAACAGAATCTCCGATTTTTAGAGTTTTCATTTTGTGCGCATTTTTAATCGTAATGTTTCGATTAAAATGTGGTGTTTTCAGTAAAAGAAACGCATTTTCGAAATTTGTACTGACATCTTGTGCTTAATTGCAAGTTTGCCAGTCATAAACAATTTCCATCCTTTGTAAAGTTGCATTACGAAGTTGTGCATCTTTTTAACAAGAGCACCGTTAGGCGGAGCATTATATGCCCGAAAGTACTTTAGCTGTGGGTTGATTAATGCTTGAGTTATTGAGCGAAAACTGTTTCCTGTTTAAAGGTGATAGTAACCTTGATCTTTGACCTTGTGACCCCAAAATCAATAGGGGTCTTCTACCCAATATGGACAATCATCCTATGAGGGCCAAATGGAACTTAAGTAAAGCTCCGGAAACCATTTTCACTATTAAGGTAATAGTGACCTTGACCTTTGACCCTGTGACCCAAAATCAATAGGGGTCTTCTAACCAATATGGGCAATCATCCTATGAAGTTTGAATACAGTGGGTTAAATTGAACTTAAGTTATGCTGCGGAAATCATTTTCAGTTTTACGGTAAAAGGGACCTTGACCTTTGACCGTGTGACCGAAAAATCAATAGCGGTCTTCTACCCAATATGGAAAATCATCCTATGAAGTTTGAATACTGTGGACCAAATGGAACTTTCGTTATGCTGCAGAAACCATTTTCAGTATTAAGCTAATAGTGACCTTGACCTTTGACTTTGTGACCCCAAAATCAATATGGGTCTTCTACCCAATATGGACAATCATCCTATGAAGTTTGAAAACTGTTAGCCAAATGGAACTTAAGTAATGCTCTGGAAATCGTTTTCAGTATTAAGCTAATAGTGACCTTGACCTTTGACCTTGTGACCCCAAAATCAATAGGGGTCTTCTACCCAATATGGACAATCATCCTATGAAGTTTGAAAACTGTGGGCCAAATGGAACTGAAGTTATGCTGCGGAAACCATTTTCAGGTATACGGTAATAGTGACCTTGACCTTTGACCCTGTGACCCCAAAATCAATAGGGGTCTTCTACCCAATATGGGCAATCATCCTATGAAGTTTGAATACTGTGGGCCAAATGGAACTTAAGTTATGCTCCGGAAACCAAATTGCTAACGGACGGACGTACGGACAGACGGACGGACGGACGCCAGGGGGTATAACATAATATGCCCGAAATTCTTTCGGGCATATAAAAAACGAATACAATGGTCGAACCAAATTTAATGAGAACAATGGCCGAACGATTTTATTGCCTGTCCTTTTATGTCATTTTTATCATTTAATTATGCTTATGTTTCTCGCTTTGTGTCTTTGAAATCATAGATTCTCAAAAAAAATTCTCATCAGGTCGTCCGTCAACTTCACGCCGCCAGACCGCTAGGCCGCCAACTTCACACATCAACGTTTCACATTTATATCCTCAATAAAAGATATAAAAGATACATTTGATCTTAAACATGTAAATGATATTGAATAAACATATGCATGTATAAAAATTGATACATAGGATTTTAAAATTGTTTATTCAGATTTCAAATTAAATTATTGTACATGCATTTTAACCAAATATGACATAATTATATTCCGTGAAAAGTAACACTTATCACTTGCAAATATATTAAATTCTATAACTAGCATATAAAGTAAATATTATATACATGTACAATTATATATTTATCAAATAGAAATCACCTATCACATATGGAAGAACTATGTTAAGTATTTCTATTTCGTCGTATAAAATACACAGTTAATGATTACTAAAGTAAACATTGTTATTTATTTAATGAAATATACATAAAAAATACAGGTCCAGTCCACGTACTTGGAGATTGCTATATTGCCAATAAAGAAATACAAAGCCATATATTTAAAGGCCCATAATGCCTAAAATGCTATTATTTCTTTTTCTCAAAACATGTTGAAAAGAATTGCCGTCATAATACATTGAATACTAATTTAAAACGATTGCTTTATTTCATGAAAGTAAAGAATAAATAAAACAAGAGCTGTCACCCAAGTGACTAATGCCCCTGAAAAGGTTTCTTCAGCATGCAGGTATTATGAAAAGAAAAGAGAATGAAAGTAACTAATTGCTGAATATTGTTCTTTGTATTATTGTACCTGTAATCTCTAATTGTGATAGCATGGACGCGACAAAATGTTGTTATGAGATAGACATTTGCGCCAAATTATTTCAAAGTCCCTCAATGCATGACAAAGTTACAGTCTGGACATGATTTTTGTGATTTAAGTGGGGACGCACGGACAGACGGACATGAGCCTAAGCTGCGACACATTGTCTTGAAGTGGTAGACATTTGTGACAGGTTATTTTAAAATCCTTCCATGCATGACAAAGTTACAGTCCGGGCATAAATGTGTATCTTCAAACTCTTGTCGAGAGAATTTGAGTACCTTCAAACTATAAGTGTGACCTTGACCTTAAAGGTAGGGACATGGGTCTTTGTAGCGACATGTCGTCTTGATGTGGTAGACATTTATGCCAAGTTATTTCAAAATCCTTCGATGCATGACAAAGTTACAGCCCGGACACACATGTATGTACCTATAAATTGTTATTGTGATAAAGTGAAACTTCAAAATGTTAGTGTGATATTGACCTTTGAGGTAGGGGCGTGATTATTGAACGCGACACATCGTCTTGATGTTGAAAACATTTATGCCAAATTATTTTAAAATCCTTCCATGCACGACAAAGTCACAGCCCGGACTCGATTGTGTGCACCTATTAATTCTAATTGTGATAATGTGATACTTCAAAATATAAAATATAAGTGTCACCTTGACCTTTGAGGTAGAGGCGTAATTCTAGACGCGACACATCGTCTTGATGTGGTAGACACTTATGCCTAGTTATTTAAAAATCATTCGATGCATGACAAAGTTACAGTCCGGACACGAATGTGTGTACCTATTTACTCTAATTACGATAATGTGAAAAATTGTAGTGTGACCTTGACCTTTGAGGTAGGGACGTGGTTCTTGGACGCGACACATCGTCTAAGCGCTTGATGTAGTACACATTTGTGCCAAGTTATTTCAAAATCCCTCAATGTATGACAAAGTTACAGTCCGGACACGAATGAATTGGGGACGCACAGACAGACGGACGGACGGACGATGCGATTATATTATGCCTCCCTTTGGGGGCATAAAAAATCCAGCAGCTCTGAATCAATGAAATCCGCCTTAACAAATAATCTTTATCTGCCTACGCCGCAAAATAAACAAGAGATAAGGCAGTTAAAGGGAGCTCAATATAGCTCTCATCATACAAAATGGTAACACATGTATAAGAGTTTCCTTTCTTTTCGTTAAGATATCATATTTATAGACAGATCTAGGGTAGATTTTTTTTAAAACAAAATTGAGATAATTAGTGACGTAGTGCCTTATACTTTCTCACAATTATTTGTTCACTTGAAAATTGTTTAACTACGTCAAAACTTGAATCTTCATAAAAATAACACAAACATTGATTTATCTGCTAAAAGTATACATGTATAATGCTTGGATAATATATAATACTTGATGACAACAACAATATGAACAACAGTTTAGTCTCTGCATTAAAAAAAAACACACTAAAAAATTGCATGTTTTATCACTCCGTTTATCGTTTATGTAAGTTCATCTGGAATACGTAAGCATGAATACTGATGATACTTAAAACAGTTCTCAGCAAACATAATTCATCGCTTCTCGACGTTATTACAAAGCGCTAAGTATGTGTTTGTAAAATATACTACTCAAAGCACCAAGCTAAGCACATAGCATCGTGCATTCCACAGACACTTGGAGTATAGACCCCGCCCTTCCCCGACCCTGAATATTAAAAACTAAAATTATTATTTATTACAAGAATTAGTTTTAAATTTTTACTTATATTAGTATGAGACAGTTAAGTGTCTAACACGTGAACAAGTTTGAAAAGAATTTCATAACGTTTTTTTACCAACGCTTCAATTTCCTAAAGATACCAAGCTTCGAAATATAAATACATCTGACCTACATGAATTTCAATGACTGGAATGTTTCCTCCACCTAACAGCGGAAAAATCGTAGGGAAACAGAAAATTTCTTTAAAAAATTTTATGAATGAAAGTGTACGTTGTTATCGTATCACACACGTGCGCATGGCCTATATTTTCGGGAGCGAAAATACAAGGTAAACATTAATAAATATAGAACAATTCTATTTCTTTTTACCTTAAGACATTTACATTCATTATTTAAAAATCATTTTACTTGAATTATGTTTCTTTATAATTTCTCGTGGTTATCAAACTGGCTGGATGAAATTCCTCTGGATGTGATGATTCCATGACAAAATTGCACGTGTTTTATTCGTTAGAGAATCATGTCTGGTTCTCGGCATTAAAATGAAAGCACAAAAAATGAAAGTGCTGAAACTCATTCCAGTCGTCTCACATCAAAGGAAATTGTACGTTATCTTTATGAAATTATAATATTTTAGGGACTTTTTTAAACGTTGTCAAAATAGCGGAAAACAGGTTTTATGTTCAAGACATGTGACTAGGTCGTAAAAATAAGCAAAAATATTTTGACGTACGGTTTGCAGGATACAAACAGACATGGTGTATCCAAATGCGGATTAAGAATGGGAGCCTTGCACATAACCCCAAGTGTCTGTGATGCATTCTACACCATATAATGTTATGATATTTACATTGTAAATCGTGTAGTAATGTATCGAGAGTGTACCCTGTGTACACTTAACCTTGAATGACAGGCCATTTCCTCGTGCAAGTAGTGCAAACAAGGTAACCTTGTATTTTGATATTCTTTATTAGACACAGCATACACATACCGACACGTAAAGGGTGTTCATTCTTCATTTTCCATTGAAATATAGAACATTTTAGATTGATTAATGGCGAATGCAAATGTTAAGCAGAGTTGTGGTGGCAGTTGGTATGGTGGAGCAGGGGGGCTCGACATCGTGAGGTTGGTGGGGTGTTTGGTGTGGACCATACGGTTATCACTCGAGCCTGTTAGACCTGTTAGACGACATTGTTGTGGCAGAACAAGGGTGACTTCTGAGGCTGAGGATCGTTTCCTGGTGATCCAGGCACGAAGATACCGTTTTGCAACTGTAACCCAACTTCGTTCAGACCTTCAAAATGCTTCAGGGTGCACACACCATACGTACACGTTTGCATGAAAGTAATCTGCGATCGAGAAGACCATGTATACGAATCCCGCTGTTTAGAGAACACTGCCAGCTCCGATAAGATCGGGCCATGGACCATGTTGGTTGGAGCAGGATGGACTGGTGGTCTGTCTTCTTCACCGACGAGTCAAGGTACTGCCTGTACTTCAGAGATAGGCGTACTAGAGTGTGGCGAAGGTCAGGGGAACGGTTCCATTCAGCAAACATTCCGGAACACGACCGCTATGGCGGCGGATGAATAATGGTCTGGGGTGGAATCAGCTGGGACGTACTGACCTCATTGTCCTCGACAGAGGCACATTGACTGCCCAGTGGCATCGAGATGAGATCCTCAACACCCAGGTAAGGATGTTTGCTGGTGCAATTGGTAATTGGTTCATTTTGATGGATGATAATGCCCGCCCCCATACAGCCAATGTCGTCCAAGAGTACTTGGAAAGACAGGGTTTTACTCGTTTGGACTGGCCGGCCCGATCCCCAGATCTTAATCCCATTGAGCATGCGTGGAAGGAGCTACAGGTCCGTATTTCAGTCCGTCAGGTCCAGCCAAGAAGCACCCAGGAGCTTGGTGCCGCTCTTGCCGACGAGTGGAACACCATCCCACAAGTCGTCCTAAGAAACCTGATAGAGAGTATGCAACGACGGTGCCAAGCTGTCAATGACAACACTGGGTCACATACTCCCTATTAAAGCAAAATTAGTTATTTGCAAAGATTTTTGGGGGCACAAATAAGTTTTTCACAAATTCCATCGTATACGTACGTCTTTAACACAATTTCGTTACAATCAAAACAAATCAACATGAAAACACATTACAATTGGTAACAAATTCCTTAATGATGTTAATAAATCACTATGCCATATATAAGAACAGAATAAACATAATATTTGCTATACAACATAAGATAGGTACAAAAATACTCTTGGTGCTTAGTAAACTTTGAGTAGTATAAAATCTAAAACTCATTTCATCACTTTGTCAATACAAAATCACAAAATGCGTCGATTTTCTCTAAAAAAGTACATCTGGGCAAGGGATTCTTACGTTTCTTGTACCAAAAATCTCAAATTTGACAGAGTTTTACCGAGAAGTTTTGCTTGACAGTGTTTTATATATCAACGTATAAACATAGCATCACATTTATTAACAGCAGTATGTTTCCACTGCAAAACCGAACAGAAGCATTGTCCGCAACAATATCTGAAATGAGACGTAAACAAAATATCTATCTATAAGTTATTTATCTGTGATATAAAAACATTATTCCGATTGAGATAAATTAAATTGCATTGTTCATATTATCACGGTATCTTGTAAAAATATATTACTACAGTACTTGATGCAAGAAATGTTAAGGGTTAACAAAAACGGCATGTAGAAACCTTAAGATATCATCTCAAAACATCGATAGATAGTGCTTCAAAATCTGAAATTTCTGTTTTGACTTTTTTGTATAAAAAGAAAGGAAGACAGAGAAAGAAACAAGGACTACGAAAGAGGTATGACAGAACAGTGATGCGTATTAATATTTCATGTTAAAACTGATCGTTTGATCAGATAGACTCAATATTCATAACATTGACAGTAATGTAACAATACTGTATTTATTATGTCACCTTAAGTCAGTTCATCTTACCTGATTTACCTGGAATGTAACTCACACTATCTAAAGAAGATGACGACAACGATATTTTGCTTGAAGAGGTTTTGTCTAAATATGGCGTTGTAAAATCAGTTATTCTGGTAGTAGTTTTCTGCTTTGTTGTTTTGCTAGGTTTCAGTGTCGCACTCATGACGGTTGATTTTGTATCTACTGTACTTGTTGTTATTTCTAGAAAACAACAGCAAAACACGAAAATAACAACAGCACACACAAAATAACAACAACATCAAAATATCAAACTTTATTTATGCTTTTGAGTGGGTTTACTGATTTATCCATGAAAATTATATTAATTTTGATAGTTTCACAGTAAAATTTATCAAAATATAATTTCACACTTTTCAATGAAGAGAGTACTTTTTAAAGATTTTCCCCATGAGGTACCTCAATTTTATATATGCTTATAATTTCGACATAGCAAGGGTTGTTTAGAGCAATGCAAAGCTACAATTGAAAATAACTTAATTTTGAAACGTAATCAAAAAGATAAAACTTAATTGAATGAATATTCAATTTACCGATCACCAAATTCGTCTCTACTTATTCGTCTATACGTTTTGATTTCATCCATAACAGTCTTATAATTACTCTTCCTTCATCATGCAAAACTGCTCTTGGTGCCATTTGGGCATATTTAGATAGTCTACAAACAATAACTGTAGAAACTGTGTCAAAGCAATGGCAGTCATCTGCCCGAAGGATAAGTAAATAACCCAGCGTTCGTAAGACAGCCTTTCAAACGATTTCACGTTTTCCAAATTCCTAGTCACAGGGACTCGGCACAGTGTTGGGATAGTGTAAAAAAATATACTGTATTTATAATATTGTATATACTGTATTTTTTTGTTTCTAAAAATACTTTTATACTATCCAAACACTGTGCCAAGTGTTTTTTTTAGAAATGGTCGTTGTTATCATTTAAACAAGCGGTCATTAATATTTTTTGTTTAAAATAAATAATATCATTCACATTAAACGTTGATTTTCGAACAGCTCAAGACTTCTTGTATCTATGAGAAATTCGTCTGAAATAAAGGCTACTAGTGGGGAAAGCAGATTTTAAAATTCAAGTTAATATTAAGGAAATTTCATTCAAACATGTTTTATGCATAAAATAAAAAGAAAACTTGTTTGTATGTTGTGTAAAATGTAACAGTATACATGTATTCATTCGTTGCTACGAATAATGTTTTTAAACTCACTCGACAAAATAAAATTTTATCTTACACACAAACAAACAAATATTCCCTATGTCTGTAACAATCCACACTCTAAATATTTTCAGAATTTATTACGGGATTTTGGTTCATATTGTACTCATTTGAGATTACCATAATGAGACCACTTGAAGGTTACATCTTATCTAAATTTTGCTACAGAATTGTCTAAATACTAAACATAGTCACAAAATTTGCTGTAGCGGTTGCAAAGACTTAATTTTAAGGATAATAAATTTTAAGGTTATCCTCCTTGCTTTAGTTAGTTTAAAGATAGTTTATTTCAGTATATGTACAGACAATAATGTACACAATACAAACATGAACTTTGAAAAAGGATTGGGTCCGAAAGCTGAGCTTAATAAGGCCTTCTCCCTATAGATTTACAGTGCATAAAATACGGTATGACAGTATACGTGACTTGCTTGAAATATATCTGATTTTACATTGTTTTTAAAAAGTTAGTCAATTTTTTTTCTAACATTTAGTTATAATATAAAGCAAAAATATATACCAAAAAGAATGAGAAAACAAGACTGCATCATTTTGTTATATAAATTTAAAGAGAAATAACGCAAATTAAGATAGAAAGAAATAAAGGAAAATAAAAAAGAAGAAAAAACTGAAATGTGGATCATTCGGATATTTCGTCGGTTTGAATAGAAAGCATTTAGTGATTTGAGCTGACGTGAATATGTTTAAGAGAATCTCCTGCTTTCTCGGATGTATGTACGAACGGCTTCAAACAGTCTTCTGTTTGCATCATCACTAAAGTTTGGGTCTCCATTTAATAAGGTTTGGAGAGTTGCTGAACAAATAGTAGATATAGTGTTAAGAGGCACTGCTGTCAACATAGCGTTGACATTCAAAGAAAAAGTGGTAATTACTTTCCACTATGCCACACTGACAAAAAGGA
Organism: Ruditapes philippinarum; assembly: GCF_026571515.1. Taxonomy (NCBI): domain Eukaryota; kingdom Metazoa; phylum Mollusca; class Bivalvia; order Venerida; family Veneridae; genus Ruditapes; species Ruditapes philippinarum. The sequence continues at coordinate 235,578 of NW_026855146.1, read as the reverse complement.
GATGGAGAATATTTTTCTTAAAAAGATGCTGATTTAGAGAACTACATGTACATTCTACGAAGTCGAGCATGATAGATCTTCCATTTTCTATCGCCTTCATAGAAATAAATCGGACAACTAGAGCTGATTCGTCTCAAATGGGATTTGAAAGAGAACAGTGAACGTAAATTTTGTACTTCAGTTGGAAGGGCGTTCCATTTAATCAGAGCAGTTGATAGAAAGCATTTTGATAAAGAGTTGTTCGTGTTCGAATAGTCTGAATATTTGTAGCATTGCGTAGATCGTACCTTAAATTTTCACCTACAGTAGGTGGAAGTAAAGAACACAAGTAATCTGGTGTTAAGCCATTTTTAAGGCATATTATGTTATACCCCCTGACGTCCGCCCGTCCGTCCCACAAAATTCAAACTTCATAGGATGATTGTCCATATTGGGTAGAAGACCCCTATTGATTTTGGGGTCACAAGGTCAAAGGAAAAGGTCACGATTACCTTTAAACTGAAAACAGTTTCCGGAGCATAACTTAAGTTCCATTTGGCCCACAGTGTTCAAACTTTATAGGATTATTGTCCATATTGGGTAGAAGACCCCTTTTGATTTTTGGGTCACAAGGTCAAAGGTCAAGGTCATTATTACTTTAAAACTGAAAACAGTTTCCGGAGCATAACTTAAGTTCCATTTGGCCCACAGTGTTCAAACTTTATAGGATTATTGTCCATATTGGGTAGAAGACCCCTATCGATGTTGGGGTTACAAGGTCAAAGTCAATGTTGCTTTAAAACTGAAAACAGTTTCCGGAACATAACTTAAGTTCCATTTGGCCCACATTGTTCAAACTTTATAGGATGATTGTCCATATTGGGTAGAAGACCCCTATCGATTTTGGGGTTACAAGGTCAAAAGTCAAGGTTATTATTACTTTAAAACTGAAAACAGTTTCCAGAACATAACTAAAGTTCCATTGGCCCACAGTGTTAAAACTTCATAGGATAATTGTCCATATTGGGGAGAATACCCTTTTTGATTTTGGGATCACAATGTCGAAGTTCAAGGTCACTATTACCTTAAAACTGAAAACAGTTTCCGGAGCATAACTTAAGTTCCTTCTGGCCCAGTATATTCAAACTTCATAGGAGGATTGCTATTTGAAGGAGGTAATACTTGATTAATTCTCATGTCTTACAAATGATTCATCCTTACTAAAAAAACATTTTCGGGCATATAATGCTCCGCCTAGCGGTGCTCTTGTTCATTTTATAAAGTAACATAAGCATATGATTATTTCTTCGAGATTCTAAGGATTCCCAAGGAACTTCACTATGTAGTTGAACCAATGATACAAGTTTTGTAGCACCGCACACAATACGAGAGGCTTCATTTTGAATCTTGTCAAGCTCGAGTTTCTCATATTGTGTGCAGTTTAGATAGACAACATCGGCGTATTCCAAAATCGGTCGGATGAAAGTTAAATATATCACTTCAAGAGATCTGCGGTCAAGCTGAAACTTCAATTTCCTCATAATGTGTATCCTCTTCCAGGCTCGTTCGGTAATATAGTTACTGTGACAATTCCAAAATGCCTCGTTGCTTTGACTCTACACTACATCTTAAAAGAAGAATCATCTACTGATCGATTGATTGATTGACTGACTGACTGACTGACTGACTGACTGACTGACTGATTGATTGATTGATTGAATGAATATTCATAAACCTACGAACTGACCGACTGTAAAGCATACCTGTTACAGAAATAACTTCTGAATCGGAGCCTGCTTGATTTATCGCAAAACATATGTAGTCACCGAAGTCCAACCTTTCTAAATAACTAATTTCCAGATTATGTGATTGACTTCCATCTGATTGCTCGAATTCCTGAAACAAAACATAATGTCTTAACGTTGTGAAAATTTGATGAAAAAAAAAACAACAAAACAGAAACAACTTGCTTATCTTTAATTGATTTTGCAAACAAAATTACATAAATTACATAACAAGAGGGCCATGATGGCTCTGAAATCGCTCTCCTGAAAATAAAACTCTCCATGACAAGGAACAAGTAATATTGTTATCTATGAACAAAAGATTTCACAAAGTTCATATATGTATCTCAAATAGTGCAGAGAAAAAACAATGACCCCCGGGGCGGGGCCAAATTTGACACAATGGTTTTTATTTGAAAAAGAACTTGGTAAACACTCACTAGAAAATGTTTCATGCGTAATATCTAAGCTCTAGCTCTTTGAGTTTTTTCAAAGAAGATTTTTTAAGTTTTTACTATAGACATATCAGGAAAATCAATGACCCCCTTAGGCGAGGCCAATTTTGACCCCAGGGTTTTTATTTGAACAAACTTAGTAGACACTCACTAGAAGATGTATCATGCCAAATATTTAAGCTCTAGCTCTTTGGGTTTTTTTAAAAGAAGATATTTTAAGTTGTTTTTTTGGTTGTCATGGCAACCAGAGTTCTGCATGGAATTAAATTCTTTGAACACCACCAAATGAACATTCCGTGAAGTTTAGATGAAATAGGCTCAGCTAAAAGTGAAAAAAATACATGTAGTTCACCATATCTCGTTGTACAAGGAAAAATTCATGTACAGAAAAATAAATCTGCATGATAGTAACTATCTCAGTACCTCTGTACAAAATCAAAATAACCGTTACTTGAATGCTGAATAGTTTGACATATCAATCTAAATGCCTAGCTTTTACCAATAGAGTTATATGTGAGCCTAGCTATTACCAATAGAGTTACATGTGAATTATAAATAAAACTTCTCATTGCTTTTAAGTAATAGTTATAGTAAATGAAACGAGTTAGTTACGGGGGTATAACACTGGCGACATCGAGGGATGTTTATTCCAAAAAAGTCGAGGCCGTTAGGCCGAGACGATTTTTTTGCAGAAACATCCCGAGATGTCGCCCCTGCCCGTAATTTACGAGTTTTTGTTTTTGTTTTTTTTCTCTCTCCAACTCTCGATGTATTTTAAGATTACATCCTTATTAAATGTTAAGTATTATTACTTTAATGAAAATATTAAAGTGAAATACTTATGAAATACTTACGATATCTCCTTAATATTGGTCTTGAATTTCGTCTCTTCAAGACCAATAGCTCGATATGGAGGTCGTTTTAGACATAATGACTGAGATCGGTTTAATGGTTCAAATATAATTTATGAATACATGTATATCAATATGATCTGCGCATTACATCCATAAGACGTATATGTATGTACATATATATATATATACATTTTGCATGTTTTTGTTCGCCATTTATAACATGCTTGTAATGACATCATGGGCATATTGCCTAATGGAATAAAAGAATAAACTACTACTACTACTATTATAACTGTTTTATCGCAATTGCATTATTTTTTTGTTACATAAATCAGTAAAAAAAAATTCTACGTGCATTTCCCTCTCTAGTCCCCCCTTCACTTTTGTTTCAAATGGAAACCCTAGATAAAAAGAACCAAAACTAGCTAATGCCGTCTACGAGACCTCGCAGCTAGCTATATATATTAAGTCAGTGAGCGCAGCCGTTTAAAGTTGTTTTCGATGTTGTCAAAAAAGGAATACAACAATTAGGATATATCAAGAAATTTTGTAGGTAGATATTTCTCATTGGGTAGATTTTGCAGTGCAATAGAACCGTAACTCTGCATTGCCTAATTTTGGAGTCATTTGCCCTTCATTCAAATTTTACACTGTGATCTCTGTCTGGGACATAACTCTTAAACTATATGCGATATCAACAGGAAACGTTGTAGGTAGGTACATCTCACTGGGTAAATGTGCCATGTAAAAGAACCGTAACTATGCCATGTCAAATTTTGGAGTTATTGACCTTTGTTCATTTTTACATTTTGAACTTTGTCAGTAACATAACTCTGAAGTATTAACAAGAATCTTTGTAGGTAGATTGATCTCATTAAGTAGATGTGCTTTGCAAAAAAAAAACGTTACTCTGCCTTGCCTAATTTTGGAGTTATTGTCCTTTGTTCATTTTTACATTGTGAACTTTGTCTGGGACTACAAGAGATATCATCTCTGTGTCCAAAACCTGTTCGGGGAGCATCTCCCGGTTTATCCTGCTCTTGTTTATTTTTTTTCTTATTTTGTTTTTATTTTGAATGTGTTACCCAATGACCCCTTTGACCCTTTGCCCTCTGTGATTCTCCGAAAAAACTCAACCGATATATAGCAGGTGCGAAAAAACTCAACTGCTATATATCAATTGAGTTTTTTTTATATATGAATCAAGTGAAACAAGCAAATTCGTTGAATTTATATCCCCCGCCGAGTACTGGTTATTATTAACACAACAACTGAAGACATAAGGCTTTATTTATATATAAAGCATGGCATAAACAGTTAAATATTCTTTGAACTTGAAAAATATTCAGGGCAATAACAGAGCCATAACTTTGTGTTAAAAAGTAATATCTGGAAATGCCAATGAGATGTATGCATACTGCATAACTAATCAAGGGCCATAAATCTGAGTTATAAGTATCTGACCGGAACAAGGCGACTATATGCACATCTACTCTTAGTATCCCATAAAGTTTCATTGAATTCCAGCCAGTAGTTACAGAGTAGCACGGAAACGATTATTGCTCTGGTTGTATACTGCCTAAGTTATCTAGGGTCATAACTCTTAGTTAAAATGTCTGACCCGAACAAGGCGACAATATGCGCATCTCCTCTTGGTATTGAAGGTTCCAATAAAGTTTTATTGAATTCCAGCCAGTAGTTACAGAGAAGTAGCGAGGAAACGAATATTTTTCTATATGCATACTGCATAACTAATCAAGGGCCATAACTCTGAGTTAAAGTGTCTGACCCCAACAAGGCAATGATATGCGCATCTTCTCTTGGTATTGAAGGTTCCCATAAAGTTTCATTGAATTCCAGCCAGTAGTTGCAGAGAAGTAGCGCGGTAACGATTTTTGCTCTATATGCATACTGCATAACTAATCAAGGGCCATAACTCTGAGTTAAAGTGTCTGACCGGAACAAGGCGACGATATGCGCATCTCCTCTTGGTATTGAAGGTTCCCATAAAGTTTCGTTGAATTCCAGCCAGTAGTTGCAGAGAAGTAGCGCGGAAACGATTTTTGCTCTATATGCATACTGCATAACTAATCAAGGGCCATAACTCTGAGTTAAAGTGTCTGACCGGAACAAGGCGACGATATGCGCATCTCCTCTTGGTATTGAAGATTCCCATAAAGTTTCGTTGAATTCCAGCCAGTAGTTGCAGAGAAGTAGCGCGGAAACGATTTTTACTCTATATGCATACTGCATAACTAATCAAGGGCCATAACTCTGAGTTAAAGTGTCTGACCGGAACAAACCGACGATATGCGCATCTCCTCTTGGTATTGAAAGTTCCCATGAAGTTTCGTTGAATTCCAGCCAGTAGTTGAAGAGAAGTAGCGCGGAAACGATTTTTTCTCCATATGCATACTGCATAATTAATCAAGGGCCATAACTCTAAGTTAAAGTGTCTGACCGGAACAAGCCGATGATATGCGCATCTCCTCTTGGCATTGAAGGTTCCCATAAAGTTTTGTTGAATTCCAGCCAGCAGTTGCAGAGAAGTAGTGCGGAAACGATTTTTACTCTATATGCATACTACATTACTAATCAAGGGCCATAACTCTGAGTTAAAGGGTCTGACCGGAACAAGCCGACGATATGCGCATCTCCTCTTGATATTGATGATTCCCATAAAGTTTCGCTGAATTCCAGCCAGTAGTTGCAGAGGACTAGTCCGGAAACGAAATTCGGACGGACGGATGGACGGACGGAAGTTCTCACAGGACAGTAATTATGTGGCTACTCTATTGTTCTCTCTATTGTTTTTTTAGCCACACAAAAGAAAATAGCCACATAAAAGCATTACGGAATGAATGACATCAAAGAGAAAGAACAGTTACCTATTGTCCCTCTAGCCACATAATTACTCTCCTGTGAGTGCGGACGGACGGACGGACAACGTCAAAACTATATCCCCCTCCCGATTCCATCGGCGGGGGATAAAAACTGTACTGCTATATATCAATACAGTTGAAAGTGTACCGAGTATAATGGGTTAGAAAGAACAAAGAAAAAGCTCAAAGCCACGCGATTAATAAATCAAAACACGAAAAATACCATTTGTTTGTATTTCCAGTTATCGTGTAGATATTGTCCATTCTTAATCCATGAGATGGTAGCAGTAGGGTTTGCTAATACATTACAATTTAGAACAATAGATTTAAATCTATACTGACTTATACGACTTGTAGCCACCAGTACGGTCGGTGAATCTGAAATAAATTATAACACATGTATAGTCACACATATCCTTCAAAAATAATCAAGCATCAATTGTTGAATATTATTTCTCCGAAAATAAGAAAAATAAAACATACACGCAATCTTTCACATGCTTTTAAAAAGTAGAACAATAATATATTTCGGTTCTCTACACAGTGAAGCGCACGGGATGGTATTGCAGTAATACAATCATATTGCAGTTTAAAAGGTAACATTGTTGATGCTTATCGTAACATTTCATTTTTCTTGTTCAGTCATGAAAGTGTAAAATAAGATATCAATAAGATCCCACATGGAACAGATAACTATGAGTAAAATCCATCGAAACACACGACCATGAACATCCAACAATTTAGATTAAGAAATTAAGATTCCATTGATCTAGATACTAGCAAGAATCCACTAAATTCGCGGAATTCCTAATTGTTTCAGATTACCGCGACAATCCACTAGAATTCAACCTTTTCGGCCCTTTGATGACCTCGCATTCAATAATAAGAATTTAGTATTTCGTTATAACCTTTGATATAAGAATGTATACAAGTAACAAGCTAAGTAGTAGCTGGTTAAATTTACTGAGTTCTTCATTTTACTGAATGATTTTAAAGTCGATTTATATATGATTGATATATTTTTCAACATGTATAATTATCATCGAAACGCGCTTTATTATACTGAATTTATTGAATGAGTTGAATAAAGTTATATTATGCGAGCCTCTGGCGAGCATAACATTATTTTATTTAACGAGTTCAATAAATTCAGTATTGAACTTTCACGAATATAATATTCTATTTATCACATATCCTAAATATTGAAAATGAATCATTTTTAGCTCGACTTTTTATATATATATTTATTTGCTTTTAGAAAAAGTAAAAAGTCGGGCGTTGCCCCCGCCCGGCGGTGGCTCTTGTTCAATGACGTGCCTATAGTGTAACGCTAACATTTAGCGCGTCTTTACACTATGTGTGTACAACGCACATGACGACACGTCAAAATATATGCACGAACATGCAATACCGTTTTTACGGTTTGCAAAATCGGCAGGGGCATGTGATAAATGTCTTTATTACAAACCCGTGCAGCTTTTACGACCCCGTAAAATTAGCGTTATACAATAGGCGCGTCAATGAAAAATGGGTCTTTTCCACTTCCAACGGTCTTTAGTTTTGGTATGTGATAAATAGAATACTAAATTTGTGTATGTTTAATACTAAAGTTATTGAACTCGTTGAATAAAATAATGTTACATGCGCCAGAGGCTCACATAATATAATATTATTCAACTTGTTCAATAAATTCAGTATTAAACTTACACTCATTCAATATCCTCTATCTATTACTTATTCAGAAATACAACGTCGTATGTTCTTCAGAACTAAAATTCACGTGGCAGCTTTTCAATATCTATAATAATAATAATAATAATAATAATAGTAATAATAATAATAGTAATAATAACTTTATTTCGTAACACATTAAGACATATACAGATTGTAACACCTTATTTACAATGCGGCCTTCTAAGTTGAACAAAAAAAAAACAAGATTGCATTTGTGAAAAATGCTATGCCACCGCATTTATACAAAACTGGAACACATTTTTTTTTGTTTCTATACAATTGACGATTGCCATAATATATAGATCACTGACCTATTTAATTGTTATTATCAAATTAGTGGTTGAATCTATTATTATTCAAATAAAAAATTAGAGTAGGAATCTATCAATGCAGTTGAGTCTAGTGAATTTGGTGGTGAAGGTCATATTTCACATGGCCTAAATTCCATGACGGTACATCAAAGGACAACACAGTAAGACACTTTGTCAAAATCTAGGCCAGCTGATATCAAAGTTCACTTTACATCTTAATCTGTGCACATGGTTCAAATTTCATAGCTGGCATTAGCTATATATACATATACATATAAGGAAAACTATTGCCTCTGGGGCAGGGAAATTTTAACACTAGGGGCATAATTTAAACAACTTTGGTAGAGGACCCATAGATGATATTATATACAAAATATCAAAGCTCAAAGTTTTGTACCTTCAGACAAGTTACTATATATGACATAGTGACTGAAAATTAATGACCCCCAGGGCGGGGCCAATTTTTAACCCAGGGCTATAATTTGAACAATCTTGCTAGAGGTTCACTACACAATGTTTCTTGCAAAATATCTTACCTCTAGCCTTTGTTAATTTAGAGGAAATGATTTTTTTTTATTTTTTACTATATACATATAAGGAAAACCTATGACCCCCGGGGCGGGGTCATTTTGACACTAGAGGCAAAATTTGAACAACTTTGGTAGAGTACCTATAGATGATATCATATACCAAATATCAAAGCTCTAAGCCTTGTACCTTCAGACAAGAAGGTATTTTAAGTTTTTACTATATGTACATATAGTGAAAATCAATGACCCCCGGGGCGGGGCCAATTTTGACCCAAGGGCTATAATTTGAACAATCTTGGTAGAGGTCTACCAGACAATGCCTTATGCAAAATATCTATGCTCTAGGCCTTGTGGGTCTTTACAAGAAGATTTTTTTAATTTATTCTTATAATTCCTTTTGGTTGCCATGGCAACCAGATTTCTACATGGAATGAAATTCTTTGAACAAATTTGGAAGCCCTTCACCCAAGGATCAATCCTGCCAAGTTTGGTTGAAATTGGACTAGTGGTTTTTCACAAGAAGATTTTTAAGTTCACTATATAATCTATAGAACATACAAACATACAAACACACGCACACGCACACGCACACGCACACGCACACACACACACACACACACACACACACACACACAGGTGAATCGCTATATGCCATCGCATCGCAGATGCTGCGGTGGCGTAACAAGACAAAAACACACACACACGCGCACGCACGCACACATACACGCACGCACACATACACGCACGCACATACACGCGCGCACACACACACACACACGAATAATTATCAATCGAAGAAAATATAACGTGTAAAAGAAATGATTAAATGGTCATCACAATTTTAACATCTATCTCAACACACATACTGAACATTCATACTATACATATTATCTATCTTTATCTTGATTGAATCCACTTATTCTAGCAGATATACGTAGTCATAACGTTAGAAATTGCTTATATTTTATATATGTATTGTAAGGTCCGTGTTATAAATCTAGCAGACAATATATTTGTATACATCAACTTACAAAGAACGTTAACTGTAATAATTTCCGAATTCGACGGATCAATGCCGTTTTTTGCCTCGCATCTATATAGACCAGAATTATTGCGCAAAGCTTTGTCGATCACAAGTTTCTCTCCAGTAAAGCCAGGTAATTCTACAACATACAGAGTATAATTAATATAAATTTGTGATAATGAGGTAGTATTGATATAAAGTTCAATCACACTTAATATTTAACAAGTGCAAACTGATTTTTATTTTTGTAAAAGAAGTTTACATAACTGTTAGCAATTACTAATATTGATATAATAATAATAATAATAATAATAATAATAATAATAATAATAATAATAATATCTTTATTTATAGAAGGTAACATACAAAGTTCACAGTATGAAGTATACTTATTTTCAGTATGGCCTTCTGATTTAACAATAACAAAGACAAAAATGTAGATCTATACAAATATTTAAAATCTTTTGGTATAAAAAGAATTATTTATATTATTTATATTCTTGAATGTAAAGGTTAGATATTTTTTATTCATTCATCCGACTGACACTCATATTAATTATAATAATTATAGATAACAACAATTAATATAAAGTGATCAATTTCATCATGTATCTACGGAAGCGTCCTTGTGCCAATTTAACATGTTCTATAAAAAAAAGATAACTCCTACGTAGGACTTTGCAACTCCTACGTAGGACTTTATAACTCCTACGTAAAAGATAAAAAAAGCCCAATTAGGAGTTAATAACTTCTACATAGGAGTTAAAAATGCCTAATTAGGAAGTTGTAACTCCTACGTAGGACTTTATAAGTTCTACGTAGGACTTAATAACTCCTACGTAGGAGATAAAAAAACCTAATTAGTAGTTTTAAAGTCCTACGCAGGAGTTTATGAGTGTTCCTCTACGCAGGAGTTTTAAAGTCCTACGTATGAGTTATAAACTTCTAATTAGGTTTTTTTTATCTCCTACGTAGGAGTTATAAAGTCCTACATGGGACTTATAAAGTCCTACGTAGGAGTTATAAACTCCTAATTAGGCTTTTTTAACTCCTACGTAGGAGTTATAAAGTCCTACGTAGGAGTTTGTAAGTCCTACGTAGGACTTTAAAACTCCTAATTAGGTTTTTATATCTCCTACGTAGGAGTTATAAAGTCCTACGTAGGACTTAAAAACTCCTACGTAGGAGTTATAAACTCCTAATTAAGCTTTTTTATCTCCTGCGTAGGAGTTGCAAAGTCCTACGTAGGAGTTATCTTTTTTTTTATAGAACATGTTAAATTGGCACCAGGACGCTTCCGCATGTATCTAACTGTAAACTTAGAAAATAAATTTTACAGTTGTTTTTGAAAGATTGTAAAGTCGAACATTGTTTAATATATAATTGATAGTAATAGGTAATTTATTCCAAACTTCAATACTGAAATAAGAAAAAGAATCATTTTAATAATTTGTATGAGGTATACTTTTCAGAACGAGATCTTTATGGAGCGATTGAGCGTAAATTATGTAATTCATTGTGAGAGAAACTAATAATTTCACTCATATATCACGGTGCCAGATTGTTTAAAGATTTATACACCATAATTGCTGTGTGGTATTTCACTCTGAAATTGAATTTCAGCCATTTAAGTTTATTAAAAAGATCTAATGTTTGGAAACGTATCGGTCTATTAAGTATAATTTTTGCAGCTTTTTTTCCAATTGAGTTTACTTTATTGATGTATGAGTATGTGTCCTTTCCCCATACTGTACAACAATAATCAAGCACAGGAAGGATGTACGCGTTGTAATATATCTTTTTGTATTTTCTGATATTTAAATATATACGCATTTATATATGAATGAATTGAATGTATGTATGTATGTATGTATACAGGCGCATTTATTTTTTTAAGCATTTTATATATATATATATATATATATATATATATATATATATATATATATATATATATATATATATAACACCAATAAAGATATATGGTCATTTAATGCACAAATCTGTGAAAATTCTGTAATTTAACCTTCAAGGTCAAGGTCATTAAAGAGCCCAAGTAAATTTGAGTTTGATAAACATGAAGGCCTTGTCCTTAAGAATATTCTGTTATAATATGAAGTTGATCCATTCCATAATAGCAAAGTTACAGCCAGTTACAGCCAAAAAAATGAAAATTTCAATAATTTGACCTTCAAAGTCAAGCTCATTTATGAGTAAAGGTCAAGGTCTGTCTGGTTATTTTTAAGGGTTATCCCTGAAGATTGTTATGTTCAAGTTTGAAGACAATCCATTCAAAAATAACAAAGTTACAGCCAATAATAGCAAGAACAAGCAAAATTTGGACTTTTGACCTTGAAGGTCGAGGTCATTTATGGATGAAGGTCAAGGTTAGTGTGGTCTACTGAAAGGTCTTGTCCCAAGGGTTGTTGTGGCCAAGTATGAAGACAATACACCAAGAACTAAAAAAGTTATGAACCAGGTACAAGTTTGCGGATGGCAACGGCAACGGCATCGGCAACGGCAACGCCGTCAGGACTATAACAATACCTCTACTTCTTTTTAAAAAACAGTCGAGCTAAAATGATATGTCTGAAGAGGGCAATTTTTTTATTTAGTTTTTTTTGCAAACAAAGCCATTTGATAATGACAGTTTAATGTATTATCTACATAAATGCCCAACAACTTTAGAACTGTAACATTTTCAAGAGTTGTATCATTTACTTTCAGTAGGAGAGGATTACATTTCTTCACCTTTTTTGAAGAACCAATTATCATGCATTTTGTTTTTATTGAGTGAAAAGACATATTATTAAGGATACACCGATCATTTAAATAATTTAAATCTTTTTGTAAATTTTCATGTATTTCCAGTAAACAGTCACCGGATTGGTAAAGTGTAGAGTCATCCGCATACAAGTCTTTATTACCCTTCCAGATTTTTTCCGCCTTTTTGATTGGATATTGATCACCCGAAAGAAATTGATATAACCGAGCCAGACGGGTAATATACACACAAAATTTCCCCGTTGTGTACCCCACGTTCTAAACAACATGCGCTGAGGTGATGCGCGTACAGTTTGATTTTACGCGATGTAAATTCCGATTTACAAGCACTTTTTGACTGTCAAGTGATAAATATTCACCAAAATAGAGTAATGATACATATTCTCATCAGTATTGAAAACAAATATGACCTTGTGAAAGCTTGATATTAATTCCAAAAAAGTGCGTCAATCAGACTACTCCTTTTCTCTTGTTTACATTCGTTAGGTTCGAAAGAAAAAACGTCATGTATTTATGTGACGTCATTTTGTGGTGAAGGGGTACCCTAAAGGGAATCTTATTTCGACGTTTCATTTGAAGTAGCAATGATTTATATTAAAATCGTCTTAACTCGGCAGGGGAAGGGTAATAAAATTATTATTTTGGTTTTGGAGTGATATATGTGGATATATTACCTGCCAAGGTAAAATATCACTCTCGCCTAACGGCTCGGGTGATATGAAATCTTGACAGGTAATATATCCACATATAACACTCCAAAACCAAAATAACATATATAATATCATTTATATAAATCAAAAATAGTAAGGTCCCAAGAATGAATCCTTGGAGAACTCCTGATTTTACCAGTAAAATGACAGATTTTAAATTACCTACTTGAACTGTCTGTTTTCTGCTTGATAAATAGGAACGAAAAAAGTTACAGCTTTTTCAGAAAAATAATATAATTTCAATTTGTGTATCAAAATTTCATGATCGACAAGATCAAACGCTTTTCTTAAATCAAGGAAAATAGCACCTACATTGTATCATTTTACCATTATCAATATCTTTGATCCAGGCATCAATTAATCTAAGTAATGCTGTATTACAAGAATGTTTTTTTCGAAACCCTGAATGTCTGTCATGTATAATTTTTGTATTTTGAAAAAAATGTCTGAAGATGTGACACAATATGTCGTTCAAATATTTTTGAGATGGTGGGTAGACTTGAAAATGGGCGATAATTTTCAGAAAAGTCTCTACTTCCTGGTTCAAACACAGGCAAGACACGAGCTTCCTTAATTAAGTTTATCAGGAAAAATACCCAAATGAATGCTATTATTTATATAGATGTTATGCAAGGAATAATAGTAACCCAAGAACTTTTTAAATTGCGGGGCCAATACCATCAAGGCCTGTAGATTTATTTGTGTTTAATTTTTAAATAATTTGCTTTACTTCTATGGTCGTTAAATAAGGAATATCAAATACGCGAGAGCTTAGCAATGTATCCATTTTTTCTTTTAAAGTGGAAAAATTGTTTTCAGAAAAAGTGGTTTTGGTAATTATATTTGAAAATTTGATAAAATGTTTATTTTGTTCATTGATAATTTCTAATTCATTCTCAATTACTCCATATTTTTTTCTATTTTAGACGGAAGTGTTATCCGTTTAGTTTGATTGATGTTAGAAGCTTCTTTACATACTTTGAGTCCCTATTCTCTTCAATAGCATTATCAGAGAAATTGTTCTTAGCCATTCTAATTAACGGAGTATCTCTGTTTCTTAATATTTTGTACTGATCGACATCTCCTTTATTATGACACTTATTGCGCAAATTTATCGTTTTTTTTTTTAATTTCATCTGTAAACCAGTCAGGTTGGTGCTCCCGTATTACGCGTTTTTCTTTCATTGGCGCATGTTTTGCTAATACTTCATTTAAAATAAAGTAAAAGAAATCTAAATATTTATTTGGATTTGTAATTGTTTCTGTTATATCTATACCAGATGTTAAAAGATCACGTTGAAAATATTCTTCACAAAAAGTTTTAGTCATTCTATATTTTATCACCTTATGCAACCCATATTTTTTATTTTTGTTAGTATTAAACTTCAGTCATTTTTTGATTGCTTAAAATCGGTACAAAGAAAGGATATAAACCAGAAATCAAGTGATAGGCATACTGTAGAGAGGGATACCCTTGTTAAACCGGAAGACACTCAGATAAAGACACCAATTTCAGAAAAATCAACAAGTCCAAAACGTACAAAAACGCTCATTATCGGTGATTCTATCATGAAAGCAATTAATAAACGAGGACTACATGATACCGTAGATACATATTATGTAAGGGGAGGCACTGCCCTTGACATAGCGTTACAATTGAAAAACTGGGATATGAGGGAATTTCTCAACATTGTTATCTACGTGGGAGGAAATGACGTTGAGTCCGAAATCCCACTCACATCGACTTTGGCAGAATTAATCAAAGTGCTGCAGCACTGAATGCGACGGACATGCAACCGGAGAGACATTAAGGCTTCTTTTAAACAAAAACAGAACACAAAATATATAACAGAGAAAATTTGTTCCATACAAGTTCGAGATTTGTAGAGCAATATATTTTGTGTCCCAAACTGATATATCAGATTTTCTACTTTCAAGCACTTAAATACAGAATGAAATTCATGCCTAAAAACTCTGGTCAAACTTGTAAATCAGTGTCCTTATCGATTTATTCTAAGAAATGATATGTAAATAGAAAAAAAAACTGTCAACGAAATATTTCTAAAATAAATCCAGGCAAATAAACTTCAAACATAATACATTATACATTTGAGAATGCTATTTAGAATTGCTTCGTGTTATATCATAGTGGGCATATAGACAATAAAATATAAGTCATTTGTATTTTTATTTCTCTTGGATAATCATCATATGTCTCATTAAAAAAAATTTGGTTAAAATCATCAGCAATTAATAGTGTATTTTTTAGATTTTTTTATTTACAAGGTAAAGATGTAGAGGCCAGAGCACATCGTTTTTATTTTAATTTTAATGTCACTTAAGCACTACAGTGTTTAGTTGTCCTTTTCAATTTCACACTAAATTCCATTTTCAACTTGTTTGCTTCTTACAATTGTATAGAATTTCTAAAAGTATTGCATGTAATCCGCTGGTTTATTAATTACATGTATAATGTGTACTCCCTAATTATAGAGGCTATTCGTTGCCAAAAATCCAGCCCTTGAAACTTGACAATGCATACTTCGGTTCTACTAAACAGATTAGTAAAAATCTAATTGTCGATCCGAGAGTTACATACTGCACTGGTATTAAGCATTTTGATTATCTCGATTTGATAAAATGAAAGCTGTTAACATGCAACTTATAAATTGCAAACTGTATTTATAAATGTATAATTTCAAATTTGCGACATGTAGAAATGTAAACGATAGAACGTACACAATACGTTTAATGCTGTGCACCATGACATTGTGAATGTAACTGCATCATCTTGACACACTCAGGTTTACAACACCACACTTTCCTTTTACATTCTAACGCGATTAACATTTGTAAACGATTTTGCAACTTCCATATATGGAATTATCACGGAAATAGACGAAAATTAATAGGCGGAGCCAATTTCACGAAAGCAGAATATAAAGAGAGGTAACTCTTGCTGGTACAAAAATATTTCAAATTATATAGAAACTGTTACATCAATCTTGACTTTGAACATCCTCTGATTTTGTTAAAACGTATTCTAGTACAGGATATTCAAGTAATGCAAAATTGGTTAAAGGAATAGGAATGGATGGATTGATGTCTGTCTGATATAAATATTCATCATTTAAAAAGAGGTACCATGACAGTTTTTCTGTTGACATCAACCCTATAAGTGAGAAATTCGCGTTTTAACACACTATTTTTTACTTGAGAAATAAGTTCATGGGCGCCGCCATTTTGGCGTTCTGTCATTCTCGCGAGATAGACGAGACCGAGATTGTGACGTGTTACACCCACTTCCGGTTAGGTGTACACGCTGGTACAACTGAAATATATATTGATGAAGAACTTATTAATCTTATTGCGTACATTATATATTATTTATGAAAACATCATATGGACCTGAATTGCTTTAATTAATTAATTGAAGACGCCGCGGCATTAATTATCATTTGTCTGATTTTCAAGCTTGATGATGATACCGCCACATGATTTAAGCAATGACTGCTTAATTTTCAAAGATAAACCATTAATTTAATTTGGGTACTATGAGAAACTTCTTCAAATTGACGATAAATCCTTTTATTTTGTACTTAATTTTCGCTAGACAAGCTGTCCAAATAGGGTACATCGCCGGTCATGTATCCTTTTTTTTTAGGGTAAAATATCAACTAAATCCAATATGCAGCGATCTACTGAGGGCGCGATTTTCCGCCATTGACGCAAAAATGAGAATGGTGAGAAAGGCGCAGGAAAATAGGAAGCCAGACTAATATTGTATGAAAACAAAACTGCCCGTTAGGTTATTTAGGCACCCAGTCAAAACTGGTACCAACAGCAAAAGATTGCCCATTCCCCTGTAACTACGCATATTGTCGGGTTTATCCAGTTCCCTATAGCATTTTTCCACGATATCTACTTACCCAATTCCTTTCCCACACAGATACGCATTTCTACTACCGTAAATTTAATCCAATAAAACAAAAAATCATAAATCTACTTGATATTTAATATGATTATTGGTAACTGAAAAAAAATGTATCGCTATTTTATGACATGCTGTCATTTACAGCATAATTCGACGGTGTGGAACTTAATTTCCCCTAAGGTCATTCAGTTCACCGATGAAGCGTAAAAAATAGATGTCTTTTTCGTCATTAGAATATTTGACAAGGGTGATTAACCAATCAGGGCAACATTGTGCATGATCAAAAGGTCTGTCGGCACAGAGGCATACAAGGAGCAATAAAAATCGGTAGTACACAGTGTGACAGGAACATGTTAACAATTTACTTTTCAAAAGAGTTGCTTATTTTTTTGAAATGTGTACATCAATTATAACATATGTTCACACCTTTAAATTTGAAAATCAGTATCAAACTGCAAAAATTTAATTACATGTACTATTAAGAACACGTTCAATAATTAACAGCCATTTGTTCGTTGGTGCGTTTGTTTATTTAATTGCATTATTTGATTGTGAAACTTTGTTAAATAACAACATGTTTATGTATTAAATCTGTGAAATATTGTTAAATAACATTAAGATGAGACTTTAATGAACATAACATTGTTTGGAGTAACAGGCATGGAATTTGGAGGTTACGTACCATGGAGGTTACGTACCACTGCATAAATGTACCATTTTTGGAGGTTACGTACCACTATAGAAATATATAATAAAGTGATAATAAGGGATAAGGTGTGAAACTATCAGGTTTATTGTTCAAATTCGCGCATTAATTGTATTAATTTTGTAATGAGATTAAATATGTATGAATATTAAAGAATAAAGAACAAACCAATTAACGATAATAATATCACTGGCCTGAAGTGGTGCGACCGGTAGACGTTGATTTTTTTGTTTCTTTATTAATTCATTTTTTTTTTTTGATATTGTTATGTATTTTGAACCATAAAAAATTTCCTCTCTACCTCCTGTGAAAATTAAATTGCCTGGTCAATACTTAACTGTATTAATATTTTCGTATGATTCAACTAGATTTTTCATATATCTAAAGATGTGGGGAAATGACATCACGCGCACCTGTTTTTATACGGCCAATACACAAACATGGCCGCGCTTACTGATTTGTAGAAATCGGTGATTTAGCGATTTAAATTTTGTTATCATTCGTTTAATATTATTATTTGGCGGCAGAAACTTTGCAGATTTATTATTTATAGTATTCTTTTTCTGAAATCAAGTTTTTATTCTAACCTTGTCTTTCCCTTTAAGATATAATGTAAAAATGTAACAACGTATATACTGATAATGAGCATAATAATATGCAAAAACTAAAGTTGGTGAAATAAAATAAGGAAATGTTTCCCATATATAATGACACACATCACTAATCATTGATAACAATGATAGGGTTTTGTGAGCCACGGCAATACTCTTAAGCATATCTTTTTTTTTTACCTTCAGCAAATAGTACTAGAATGCGATACATGGAAGGCACTTTTGGCAACACGAATAAAGAGAACTGAACAATAAGCCTGTGCCTTCTTTCTTTGAAGGACTATGTTGGATTGTAGAAAAACTCATATTTTTGACCAAGTGTATAACCACGAAACAATGCAAAGTTTACTATCGATAATTCCGTTGTATAACCAAAACTTGTGAATTTGTCCCATTTTAATGTTGAAATAAATATTCAGTGTATCCTGGCAACTCTGTTTACCTCCATTGGGAGGTATTTTGAGTCATAGGATGTGATTTATCCTTTTATTGTTAAATATATGTAAGCTGACGTAGGTTAAGGTCTTTTTATGCATTGTGCTGAATCAATAGCACCTCTAAAATATGTGTATACATGCTGTCATTAGCTGTTACCTAGATTTGCTGTCTAGATTTGCTGTCTATATGATCAAAAACAAAGAACTACTTTTATGTACATGAAATACTACACAGAATATTTATTAAGTTTTGTAAGTGATGGCTTTCTAAGAGATAAAATAAACAAAGTATACATAAATTGATAATCAACATACATACATTTGGACTCTTTTAATTTTTACTTATTGAAAAACAAAATGGGAAAAATGGGAAAATATATGGTAAAATAAAAAGTTATGTACGAAAGGGTACATACAACTTTGGTTATAATTTTACTATTGTTAAAAGTTTTTTTCTTGTCAGGTCATACGCTAGAATTAAGGCTACTAATATAATAGTACTACTAGGAAAGACAACAGCCAGAATTTGGTCTGTATTAGTAATTAGTCGTATCAAAATCTCTATCAGATGTTGACTTGAAAATTTGAAAGTGGTAAGGTAGCAGCTTAACTGTAAATGTTACTCATTCCTATGCAAATTGAAATATCATCAGTAAAAATTTATTTGTCGTTGAATATAGTTTTTTTCAATAGTTTTCACTTCCTTGAAAAATATTTAACCTCAGACAGTATGTAACCTGATGTTTTTTGGGTTTTTTTTAAGTTTCTTTTTCCAGGAAATGTGGGTGTCTACAACGTTTTAAAAAACTTATATGCCTATATTCCTTTAAAGTCCGCTGATGTTGATTGTAGGCAATCATGCAAGTGAATTATGTTTAGTAACTAAACACCTAAAAGGTATGATAAACGGAAATTACGCCGCTTCTTGTCGCCGACGGTAAATACCGAAAATGAGCGGAAAATACGTTTTTTTACGATGATTTAGTGGGCGGGGAAATGGGCGGAGCTTATTTTTATCTCCTATTGAAAAACGTGTAAAGCTGGATTATGCTGATCTGAATCATGATGGTTCGACAATGTAAAGCTAAGAATGTAACTTCTGTTTTGAGTATTCGAACACTTGGTATTTGCTACTATCAGTTAATGTTTTGTCGTTTAACAAAATGTATTTTGTTGAAATGCATGTTTACAATGTTAAATCGGCAAACTCAATCCAAGTATGCAACATTGGAGTTTACATACAAAGAAATACAATTGTATTTTTTCCATTAACAAACTGTTCAACTCAGATCAACAAGGCTGGATTTTTGGCAACGAATAGCCTCCATACCTAATCGCCTGTCCAAAAATCAGAACAGGTGAAGCAGAATCTATTTTTAGAATAGCGAAGGTTAATTCATATCATGACCTAGAAAAATATGTAAACAAACCACAAGAATCGGAAGTAGAACTGATATTATAACTTACTTACCATGAAAGACTACATGGCGGTAAAGTGTTGAAAACTCACTTCTTACATGCATTTTCAAAAATAGATATTTATACTAACTATTGTACTGAATCTAATATATTAATAACTGCTGAATATTCAGCTAAACCCGCGGTATGAGTCACGAAAATAGTTCTTCTTTTATTAATGCGCGAGTTATCCTAGAGTCACGAAAAACTTTTGATTTGTTAATAATAATGTTTTGTATGATGTAGAAATATTTATTTCCTACTAATAATGTCTTGGAACTCAGAGGTTACACCTTTATTGTAGTATAATTTGCTGTCCTACTTTTTCGACAGCGGTAAATCGTTTCAGCAGTAATTTGCATATTGCGCAATAATACTACGGGACTACAACGTTTTTATCAATAATATACGTTCATATTTTAACTTGGATAACTTAATTTGAAATTGAAAAGGCTAAATATGGAAGACATTAAGATATCCAGACAAAGTAGGGAGTTTTGAAGGATCAAATTCATGTACTATTTCTTGGGCTCTTAATCGGTTTAGGACACATTGCGCGAGTGTAGCCAACGAAATCCCATGTGTAGATGACTTAGCTCTGAACGCGCCTGAGGGCGCGTCCGTCGCAAAAATTGCCTTGACGTCGCTTGAAAAACACAAGGACTGTTCGATATATATATGTACTGTATGCCCAAGATCAGATGCAAATGTTACTCAACTAAATGAACAACTGGCACAGCTGTGTTTAGACAATAATGCTACACTGATTGACATATACAGCGGATTTGTCTATGGTGACGGCAGCGTAGCGAAACAACAGTTTGTAAGGGATGGTATCCATTTAAGCCCGAGGGATGCGTCTGCGTTAGCCCTGGCAATAAATAAAAGACTACGTATAATCAAACAACAATCCTCCCCAAATTCCAATATGCGCGCAACTGTAACAGATAGAACCAGAAGCATGAAGAAAAGCTTGACAAGAAGGTGGCAAGATTCTTTGAAGAGTGGCAACGGGTACGACTTTCCCAGTGAAATGCGATATGGCGGAACCGGAAGTAGGAAATTCTTTGATCAGTGTTTTATCTGCGGAAGAAAAAATCACAAGTCTAAAGACTGTTGGTATCTGAACTAGGATAATGCGGACAGACACTCTAAAGACTATTATAGCAAAAAAAAAAATCCAAAACGTTGAATAAATTGAACAATGAATACATAAACAATCTAAGTGAACGTAATAAGACTACTTTGTTAGAAATAGAATCCAAAAATGAGATTTCTTCAAATAACAGTAACAATTGTATTCAAACAGAATACTGGATCGAGGTATGTATAGTTTTACAAATGTAGATAATCTGACTTTGCTTTCCTCTTATATATATGTCACAGGGTGAGAAAAATGTGCAGCCTGACCGGACTTGAACCCGGGACCCTCGGAATACCGTACCGCGGCTCTACCGACTGAGCTATCCGGCCGCTTACACATCTTCTCCCCTAAATAGTGAACAGTTCTGAACCGTGACATATATACATTAACATATCTGGTAAGACTGGTATATCTCAAATAAGACATAACTATATTGTAATATCTCAGTCACAAACAAGAACTTTTCAATTCATTCCTTTAAAAGAAAAAGTCGGTTTCGATATGTTCCTACAAGGTTGCAGGAAAACTTGTATTATGATAGGAGGCGTGTACACACCTTCTTTTATTCTTGTTTATAATGTATGTTACGATTTTATGTTGTATTCTACAATTGATATTTTACACATATGTTTAAATACGCGAAAAATGATCGATTTGATAGTAAAACAACGGAAATTCATAGACACTATATACATGTATATAATGCATCCAGCTGATAATCAAATTGTTTCTTTTGAACAATCTGTTCCATACAATAAATACGGAAATGATGAATATTAAGATATATTCTGATGCCACGCTCCATAAATCAAACTTTCCAGATAATAAATTGTTCAATTCTAAGTTTGAAAAACGAGGTTTACATATTGCACACCTTAACGTAAATCACTTAATGCCTAAAATGGACGAAATAAAATACAATCTATTAAACAAATCAAATTCGCCTTTACTGAGCCATTTTTTGGTGATAATACAACAGACGATGAATTAAATATAAACATTTTCACACACGAAAGAAAGGACCGTTAAAGTTGTCACAAAGGCGGGGGCATTGTAATATATATTGCTGACAAGGTGCCATTTCGGCGACGTTACGATATAGAAACGGACGAATTAGAATCTGTTTGATTGGAAATTATTTACCCAAATTGCAAACCTTTTCTTTTAAATTTTATATATCGCCCACCAAATGTACACCAATCTTGGATTGACGATTATGAGAAACAACTAAGTATAATAGATATATCAAATATAGAATATCATATTCTAGGAGATGTCAATATAAACTTTAATCCAATGAATAAAAAGAAAAAATATGACAATACAAAATGGGGTGATTTGATAACGAAATATGGTTTGAAACAACTTATTACAGATCCTACTAGGATAACAAAACGTACCCAAAAAAATAGATCATACTTATACAAACAGTAGCAGATATATTATTGAATCGTTTGTTTCTGATATCTCATTAAGTGATCATTATCCGATATGTATTTCAAGATCAACGAAAGCATGTATCAAATTGATTAATGAACATAATTCAATTAAATATAGATGTTTTAAGAAATTTAATGAAATTGATTTTCAGGTAGACCTTGCTTTATACGATTTTGAATTAGTCAAGCACATCCGAATGAATCTCTTAGCTTATTCTACTCCATTTCAAATACTATATTGAAAAAAGCATGCACCAATAAAAGAAAAACGTATCAAACGGGAACACCTGCCGGAATGGTTTACTGATGAGATAAAATATCTAATACATGAACGCGATTACTATCATAAAGTAGGGAACCACGAACAATACAAATTGCTCAGAAATAAAATATCATCAATGATTAAAAGAAGTAAAAGAGATTTCTTTAACAATGCTGTTAAAAATAACAAAGTCCCGGCATTTTTATGGAAAAATTTAAAGGACGTTTCAAATCTAAATAAAAAAAGGTTGTATTACAATGCCAGACAGACTAGTGATAGATAATAAAGAAATTTTCGGAAACGTAAGCATTATAAATGAATTAAACACGTATTTTGTCATTATCTCGAATGTCATACATAAAACAAAGTTTTCAAATACAAATTTTTCAAACTTGAAAGAAACTTTAGACCAAAAGCTAAAATATCATGAATTTAATATTGGATTATTTACACCATTTGAAGTAAAACTTATTATTGAAAAACTGAATATTAAAAAATCTACAGGATAAGATGGAATTGGGCCAAACATCATAAAATATTGTGGATATTATATTACACCAATAATTGCATCAATTATCAATAATAGTATTTAAGCTAATATTTTCCCAGATGATTTAAAAAGAGCTAGAGTTATACCTATTTTTAAATCGGGGGATAAGAATGAAGCAAATAACTATCGACCGATATCAATTTTGTCAACTGTATCCAAAATATTTGAGCGCCATTTTGCCAAACAAATACACTCATTCTTTGGAAAAAAAAACATAATTCATAATAAACAATCAGGATTTCGTAAAAATCATTCTTGTAATACTGCACTCATTAGTTTAATAGATACTTGGTTAAAAGATGTTGACAGTGGAAAAATTACATTTGAAGAAAGCCTTTGATTTGGTTGATCATGAAATACTTTTGCATAAACTTAAGCTTTATCATTTTTCTGAAAATGCCGTTAAGTTTTTTAAGTCATATCTTTCTGACAGAATACAACTGGTTAACAAAAAATGATGAAAAATCTTGGAATTACCCAAAATCTAGATTTTCCATGTTAACACGTGGTCTTACACCTAATTTTGGTGAATAATTGTTGTTTTGTGACATTTTTTATTTTTTTAATTAACCTTTTACCCCATGAGCATATTATGAAAAATGGCCGTTCTCATTAAAAAGCCTCCTGTTATAAGTTCAAACTGCTGTAAAACTATGACAAATGCTTCAATACTGATGAAACTTGGCACATATGTTAACTGAACCATAACCTCTGTAACAACATGCTCAATCTTAAATTTGCTATTACCATGGCAACGAAGGGACGTCTCAAAATTGCGAAAAATCACTATTTTGCTTTTTTTCCCATCAAAAAATGATTTCAAAGTGCTGCAACTCCTCAGTGCATTGAGATAGAGTCAAAGGCTTTTCAGCGTTGGTTTCACGTCACCATAAAATCGACCTGAGGCCATTTTTAGCCTGTCACATGTCCAAAATTTTCTTGGCGATGAGGGGTACTACCGCCCTCCTTCAAACCCCCCAAACAGAAGGGGGCACATCCCCTTTTGGCAACCCCCTGATGTATCATTTTGATGGGGGGCCGTGCCGAAAAAATGTCACTTTTTTAACAACAGTGTTATAAATAAATCTATATATAAGTATATAGATTTATAAGTAGTTGCCTCATTATAAATACAATTGTATGTTTCAAATTGTTGATTTTCAAAATTTGAGTGCCTGTCGGATATTTCCTAATTCTTATTTATTCTAACGCTATTCTGTCCAAAATAATAATCTTCACTTCCGGGTCTTCTGTTGTTCGCATATACAATTCCGGTTCTGGTGCGGCGAACAGTGAAGTTTCACTCCATGAAGTTTGGTCATAGAACCTACGTCTAGAAAAGTTGTCAATCTTTCCATAGTATCTCGGCCGCATTTCTCCATTAGCATGATTCAATTTCCTTTGCACCGATTTATTGCTGCCACAAGTGTCTTGGATCCATATTTATTGTGATGTATCCCATCTCTAGCTAAATCGTGCTTCACTATGCTACCATTTCCATAAACGAACGATTAATATGTGTCTATAAGTTCAGCACCTGTTTTAATACAGATGTCCGACACATTTTTGGCCGGGCTGCACTGGTGCACCCGGGTTATAGTAGGGTGAACGGCGGGCGGGGAAAAAAATTCGTAACAGTTTTCTCAGCAACTAATTATCACAGCCTCTTGATATTTGGCATACAGCATCGACAGGTGGTACTATACTGTGGGATTCGATTTCAGGTATGTCGCTCATCCACTTTCTGTTTATCGACTTAGTTAAATGTTCTACATTAATGGTCATTGGTAGGTAATTTTCGTAATAGTTTTCTGAGCACTACTTATCACAGCCTCTTGATTTTTGGCATACAGCATTGACACGTAGTACGATACCTTGGGATTTTATTTCAGGTCTGTTGCTCATCCTTTTTTCTGTTTACTGACTTTGTTGAATTTTCGACATTAATGTTTTTTTCTTAACATCACAGCATCATGGTTTTTGGTATACAAATGCAACCCGGCTTTTTCTGTCTTTGACCCATTTTTTGTTGTATAACGTAACATCAACGTCGAGCCGCGGCGAAATCGTGCGAGATGCACTTTACATTTGTGATGTTGAATAGAGCGAGTGAGTTCTAATAGTTTTGCATGTGACGCATACAGGGCGTTTTCCTGAACTGACGTAATTTCCCCCGACAAAAATAATGACGTGTTTGTATCGTGTCAAATCTAGTTGATTGATTTTACGTTCGATATATGTCAGAATGGCATTGCTGCACACATATCGATGGACCTTATCATCTAAACCTTTAGGTTGTATTCCTCTAAGGAGTCACCGATTAGAAGTGTTCGGTCCCTATTTGGAAAAATGCCAGATTTCGGAGAATTTCCCTTCATTGTTGAATTAGAAGACCCGATAATGATATCCTGGCTGCTGTCTCCTTGTGTTGATTCCCTGTCTAGACATTCTGTCGGTGATACAACTGAAGCTGGTAACGTGGCGCCAGTTTGTAAGATATCACTTTGCGTTCCCTTACTCGTCAAAGGAACTATCGCTTTATTTGAATAGTAACTTTTTTCATTAATAATTTTAATGTATCCATGATTCCATTAAAACGCATTTGAAAAGTATTTTGTGCTTTTTGTACCTCTGATTTTATGTCACTTTGCTTCTTTATCATTTCTTCCAAATTTTGGTCAGTGAATGAATGGTGTACAGTTAACTGCTTTTTAAAACTACAATTTCATTGCTCATTTGTGAAAATTTGTTGTCAGAAAATACCACATGGCTGGAAAGTTGTCGCTTTATTTCTGAAATGTCCTCATAAATGAACTTCAGAAATCCATAGATGTTATAATCTGTTGTCTGTGTTGACTGTTGTAAGTATTCCTTACTGCTTGAATTTAAATTATTATCAAACTCTGTTTGACAAATTACATTAATCCCTTCTTCTTCCTGTACATTTTTACACACGATGAAATACCAACTTCCTGTTCAGTTATTTGGAGTAAATCCGATGACTCTGTGTGGACGTGATCTGGTTTCTCTGCGTTAAAATACTGAATGATCATATCACGTACACATTGATTAAAGTCGTCAATGGTACAGTTTTCACTGGTTATTTTTGTTTTTATCATTGATATTATATCTGGGAGATCTTCCTCTAAGAAACGTATGGTGTTTTTTCCGTTAATCAAAGAAGACGAAGTCGTGTGGTACATATTCAATGTATAGTGTCCAGAAGTATGAGGAAAAAACCTTGTATCTCATTTCTATGTTGTTTGAAGCTTTTATCATGTACGATAGTTTTGATTACCCTTCCAGATTTTTTCCTCCTTTTTGATTGGATATTGGTCACCCGAAAGAAATTGATGTTACCGAGCCAGACGGGTAATATACACACAAAATTTCCCCGTTGGGTACCCCACGTTGTAAACAACATGCGCTGTGGCGATGCGCGTACGGTTTGATTTTACGCGATGTAAATTCCGATTTACAAGCATTTTTTAACTGTCAAATGATAAATATTTACCAAAATAGAATAATGATACATATTCTCATCAGTATTGAAAACAAATATGACCTTGTGAAAGCTTGATAATAATTCCAAAAAAGTGCGTTCAACAGACTATTCCTTTTCTCTTGTTTACATTCGTTAGGTTCGAAAGAAAATACGTCATGTATTTATGTGACGTCATGTATTGTACCCTAAAGGGAATCTTATTTCGACGTTTCATTTGAAGTAGCAATGATTTATATTAAAATCGTCTTAACTCGGCAGGGGAAGGGTAATAAAATTATTATTTTGGTTTTGGAGTGATATATGTGGATATATTACCTGCCAAGATAAAATATCACCCTCGCCTAACGGCTCGGGTGATATAAAATCTTGACAGTTAATATATTTACATGTATCACTCCAAAACCAAAATAACATATAATATATCCAAGCAAACACATGACGTTAAAATAACGTCGGATTAACGTTAGATTTTGGTCACGATGTCGGCGACCAAAATACGACGCAAATCTGACGTCCAAAACCGATGTCTATTAGACGTTTCTTTTTGGCGTCGTACTAACGTCAGGGTCTGGTCGGTGTCCTGACGGTAGGTAAAAAATTAACAAAAAATAATCCTTATTCGCTATTGTAATCATTTAAACTTTTTTCAAATGTTATTTGGCTTACAAATTAAGTGTGTATATATACACTTAACAAAACTTATAACTGTGCAGTTTTTAAATGTGAATAACTTTTTTATTACTTGACATTTTTTACCCAAATTTTGGAATTCATCGTTTGAATGGTTTATTTTACAATGCTATATTCAGAAATTACGGTTATTTTTGTTGTGTGAGTTCATCCGTGACATGACATAAACAGCAAAGTGCACGTGAGGATGACAGGTTGGCGCTAAATGAAGTTATTATTGACCATCAATGATTCTATTAAAATAAAGACATCCAAAAAACATAAATTTATTGCAGAATTTTTGCAATTGAAAGAAAAATGGCCGTCTAGAAGTTTTACGCAAGGGAATTTGCATTTCGGGCGCCCATTTTGAAAATAAATTTGCATAATATTTTCTCAAATAAACATATTGACTAAGATTTTACTTTAAAACTAAAAACAAACTTTCTTGGTACTTTCATATTAATGAAAATATCGTGTTTGCATTGCTTTTAGTAACTGGGTACAACGCGTTACGGAGATCGACATAAACCAGTCTTTACTGAAATTCAATAAAGCAAATATTAAAATCACAGTGACATAATGCCCTGGAATTCATTGTAGTATTATACCCTATCGGTGATCCTATGTTTTATGTTTGTATTTTAGTGAAATCAAGATATTTAGACCTTTTTGCACCCATTATAAACACGCATTTTACAGAAATGTGAAATTCGGTTTTCGCGCGCTATTTCTCAATAAATACGAATCGCTCTGACATAAAAATCGATACCCATCATTGCACATATCTGTACTATACTTGGTACCTATGTTTATAAGTATCTGAGAAAATTTGATTTTTATACGTGCACAGTTATAAGATTTGTTAAGTGTATACAAGTGCCTTTCGGAGACCAAGTGCGCGGCGCTGCAACCTAATAAAACATATAGGTGGCGCTGTATATAGGCAAGATACATGTGTTATTGTTATGAAATCTTTTTATAGTCACAGATCTGTTTACGAGTTCCAATCATTTAACGTTATAATATTATCATTTGTGGTATCAAAATCACGAGTTTTTAATAATGCTTTAACATTTAATCATAGTGACAGAAAAAAGAAAGAAAACATAATTATAAATCGAATCTACAGCCACGTGGATAGACAATTCAAATTCGTAGGCGTTTCGTACGTTTTGGCGGTGTGTCAGGAAACGGGATGCATTGATAAAATGAATATTCTAGATTTTCTTGAACAAAAGGTCAGTTCAATTTATTTAGATTTATTACTACTTTGTATTTGATAAATAGTTGCATGATTGCAAGCATTCTTAAATTTAATTATCATTATTTGAAAAGATGAAGCAAAATGTCACACAATTTCGCGATAATGTCTGATAATAAATCATTTCAAATTTGGCATGTTTTAACTCTGCTCGTGAAGAGGTTATAATGTGCCTTTCAGTACTACCAAACAGAATGCTTAGTTTTCATATTCTTGTTCAACTGTGATGTTTTTGTCAGTTAAAATTGAATTTGTACGATTTCAAGCATTTCGGACCAAGACGTATTGATTGATTATCTAATTATGATTTTGTAATATAGACTGATGCTTCATTTAATCATTAGTAGGAAAAAAGTAATCAAAACAGAACATAAACTTTTTAACAAAACGTAGTACATAAACATACATTTATTATCAACAATTTCTGTACAATCTTTAATTTGAAACTGTTAAAAATTTAAGACTTGCGTAACTGTTCTATTTCAAAAGTAGAACATACATAAGTTAGAATATAATATTCTTTTCAGGTAGTTCAAGTGTTGGACATGCTCTCAAAGGTCGGAGGGACAGAAAACGTGATAATGTAAAAAGAAACATGGGAAACTAAGATTTATGTAATTTTATTACATACTATAATCCATACTAAACTGGAGTTTTAAAGCGGCCTTTTAAATTTTCAGCATTTATGTTTACTTTTAGTTTTTGATAAAGCTCATTTCTAAAAAGCTAGCAAAGTTGTTCATTAAGTTAAGATAACTTTCAAAATTTCTAAAGGGCAGATAACCATGAAAAACATTTTTGCTTGTTATTTTTTCCATTTTTCATAAATTTCTTTTTTCAGTGAAAATGATATCACAAACGCCATTGGACATTAACAAATCCTCCGGACAGACGAAGGGTGGTGAGAGAAGGTCATATATCTAAAAGAATCACACCTCCAAATTCGTGCTAATTTGTATAACTTTGTGAAGTAACTAAAAGGAAGTAATTTATACGTTAGTGACAATTATCAAAAGGAGGTCAAAATATGCAAAATAGCACTAAATGTTTTAGTAATGCTGTAGAAATATAGTTAAAATACTGAAAATCTGTCATTAATTGCTTGAAACATTATTACCCGAAACTGGTTTGATTAAGGTCGGAAAATGGTCAGATTGAGGTCGGAAAAGTGGTCAGAAACTGGTTAGGTAATGGTCAGATTTTGGCCAGAAAATGGTTAGATTCTGACTTCTTGCATATCAGACAGGATTATCTACCGTTTACACCGGTGCTAGAAAATCCTGTCTTACACCCCCATGTAAGACAAGTCGCGTACTTTAAATGACGTCATTGCTGCGCGCCTTTTATGAATGAATTGCGTTCTTAGGATGACGTCACTTAACCGTCATGAATGAAGTTGTACGTTCATACGCTACTATAAGAAAAAAGTGCGTAATGAGAATATCAGTTTTCGTAATTTCTGTTCTGAAAATAATTGATATGCAATATGCAAGAAAAAGAATCAAACACCGGCTGTCGGTACAGACGGGAATATCTAGCTCTCGGGCAACTGTTTAGCGGAAACTCGGCAGAGCCTCGTTACAGCCTTAAACAGTCACCCTCGAGCTAGATATTCCGGTCTGTACCGGTAGCCGGTGTAAGATTCTTATAGTCTACCTGACGTCAGATTATTATGTCAAAAAAACTTTTAAATCCAACCGTTTTTCCGACCGTCATCCGACGTCAGACTGAACCTGACTTTAATCTGACGTCAGTGTGACATTTTGTGTTTGCTGAGTTTTTACAGTTAATTCCAATTTCAGAGTTTGCAAAATATTATTCAGTAAAATTACGAAACAATTCATACATACCGGCATTGAATTTCAATATAACACCACCGACTTTATGTATCAATTCAAATATTTCATTTTCCGATGCTATAAATTTTTTCTTCATAATTAAGCTTGTAATTGCGATTTTCTTTGTGTTTGT
The DNA here is from genome assembly GCF_026571515.1 of Ruditapes philippinarum. Lineage (NCBI taxonomy): Eukaryota > Metazoa > Mollusca > Bivalvia > Venerida > Veneridae > Ruditapes > Ruditapes philippinarum. The sequence goes on along the minus strand of NW_026855146.1, from coordinate 204,581 downwards.
TATTCCCATCACATTTTGTAGAAACTATTTTCATTAGAATAATTGTTTTCACAAATATATGATTCCGCTTCCATTTTAAGTCCACTACCTTCCCTTTCTGCTGTTTATAGTTGTTTTCTAAATTATCTAGCTTTGTATTTATTTCTATGATAATTTGGTCCACTTCCGGTTTGTTCCGGGCGAGCGCAATAGTTTTTAACTCATAACATCGCTTAAAATGTCAACTGAATTATTCCATTGTTGTATAAATATGTTCAGAGTAGCATTGCCTTTCAAATTAACTAATTTTTAAATCACTTCAAGGCACTTGATGTAAATAATTTAATTTTTCATTTTGATTAACGTTAGCGTTTTTAAAGTTGTTATCCGGACGTGACGTCACAATGAGGTCTGAAATGTTGGAAACTTGTACATGCAAATATGTTTATATCTTAACTTACTTTCACCATCTTTATACCACGTGACAGTGGGTGGAGGGTTGCCAGTTGCATTACAATATATAGTCAGCGTTTCTGTCTCCATCACTTCAACATCTTCTGATCTTTGTATTCTAGGAGGAACTGAACAAAGAGAGATGTAATTTAATGAATTAACACACGGTGGGTAAACGACTTTATCTTAAAGTGTAATCTGATTGGTTATTTATCTCGTGCGCACGACTTAGTTATCTCGTTCCCACGACTTAGTAACTCGTGGCCACGACTTAGTATCTCGTGGCCACGACATAGTATCTCGTGCGCACCACTTAATTATCTAGTGGCCACGACTTAGTAATTCGTGGCTACGACAAAGTATCTCGTGGCCACGACATAGCATCTTGTGCGCACCACTTAATTATTTTGTTGCCACGACTTAGTAACTCGTGGCCACGACGTAGTATCTCGTGCGCACGAGATAAATAAAAACAGACACATGTCACCTCTGTGCCACCGTACTAATCCCTGATAGGGGCGTAGTAATTATTTTAGTACAAGACATGGAGGTTAAATCACAATCGAACTAAAATAGATTTTTTTTATCTTTTGTAAAATTATTTACAAAAAAATCGTATATTATGATAAATACAACAGAACGTATGACTTTACTTACATAAGAAAATCTACCAACCTTGTACAATTACAACAACAAATTTCGTCTGAACAGGATCTGAGTTAACTTGACATCTATATTCCCCGTGATCTGTACTGCGTACACGCACAATACGTAAGTTCCATTCGTTAGGATACGGGTGTGAAATCACAAATTTCCTGGGGTTCATTATTACATTTTCGTTGACACTAATGGTACGATCTCTTCTGTCCGTCCATATGACCTTGACATTAGAAAATGAGAGGGGAAAAAACATTAAAATACATATATTTTCTTCTATCAGTATTGAAGAATTGACAATTAAATAAGTAATGATATTCATCTCCAAGTAAGCTGGTATTGCACATAACACACACTCTTAATTATATTGGTATATTACAAAATCTACCAAACTCAACAGGCAGTTCACGATTCATACATCTAAAACGCAGTAGTACTAGTACTATAGCTAAATGAGATGGTAAAATATGTAAAAACTTTTCAAATCTGAATTCACTAATACAGACATTTACTGGAGTCTGATATTTAACTCTGCCAATTTTGAATGAATTGATCTTTGTCTATTTTTAACAATTTTCTAAAACAATGGAAGAGGAGTGGCAACATTATTAAACCAATACATTTTTTTTTGTAATTTGATAAACCCAGTAAATCTAGTAATTTACAAATGAGAGTTTCAACACATTTCTACAATATAAAGTGTGTGACATATCATACAAGAAATGGCATATTGATTCTTGTTTGCTACTATAATAATAATAATAATAATAATAATAATAATAATAATAATAGTAGTAATAATAATAAAGACTTTATTTAACGAGAGAACTCATTTTAACAAACATATCAATCTTCCATGAGGCCCATGAGGCCCTTAACAAGGAACAATATAAATTTAACATTATTCAAACTATTAAAATACATACATGTAAATACATACAGCTATTACAGGAGATTATCAATTTGTATATATCAATGTGTGATAATACCTCAAGTATAAGGTTTTAAAATGGTTCACAGTTGTAGCAGACTTGATATAATCAGGAAGGCCGTTCCAAATACAAGATCTAGAATAAACAAAAGACTTAAGAAATTGTTCAGTATTTGGCCTAGGGGTGTAAAGTTGAAAATCAGACGATGAACGCAAAATACGAGTATGAACATCTGACGATAAAATGAAATTATTCAATAAATAGGAAGACGCCTGATTATTCATTATTTTAAACATCATAATAGCTTTTTTGAAAAACAACCCTCTGTGAAAAGGTCATCCAGCGGAGTTCAGAAAATAGTTCAGCAGATGGATGTCTAGAATTAGTCTTTCAGCTCTCTTTTGGAACTTACTGAGTTTATCTTCTAGAAAAGACGTACAGTTATCGAAAATTATGCAACAATATTCAAGATGTATAAAAATATATGTATTGTAAAACATTTTTCGTACAGGTATAGATATGAATAATTTTATAAATACGAGATAATAAATGTAACAATGAGTTTCATTTTTTAAGAACATTATCAATATGGCTTTGCCAAGACAAGGTGTTATTAATTGTAATACCCAATAATTTTTTCTAATTTTTCTTTAGGGCTACAAACAATTTGCCCTGTTTTATAAAAAACACAAGGATTACTTCATAAATATAATTTTGCTTGTGTTTTGATGAAATATACATGACCTTAGTTTTGTTAGCATTGATAGACTAAGAGATTCAACTACCCTGTTAAGGGATACATCAGAGGTTGAAAGGGTGGTGTCATCAGCAAAAATATCAGTTTCTGTTTTTTTCCTTAGACAAAGGCAGGTCATTGATATAGATTAAAGCTTACGGAACGTCGGTGGTTCTACTCAGGTGCCCGTTCGTGCCTGAAATAATGCACGGAAGGGCACCTGAGGTCTTCCTCCACCAGTAAAGCTGGAACGTCGCGATATGACCTATACTGTGTCGATGTGACGTAAACCCCAAAACAAACAAAATATAGATTAAAAAACAGTATAGCACCTAGCACTGAGCCCTGAGGAACTCCAGTAGTTACTGAACTAGACTCTGAATATAAACCGGGTATGTAAGTTTGTTAGGTTCTGCAATCTAAATAAGAGGAAAACCAAGCAACTGAAGAAGGGTCTAAGTTATACATTCTAAGCTTTTCAATAATAATAGAGTGATCCAAATGGTCAAAAGCTTTAAAGAGATCAAGGAAAATTGAACCAACTATTTCATTTTTGTCAATAGCTGTAATCGAATCATCAATAATTCTAATCAATGCAATTTGACATGAATGATTTGACCTGAATTCAGACTGATGTTGGTAAAGAAGTTGATTTTTCTCAAGGTATTGCTTTAAATGTGAACTGACATGACGTTCAAGAATAAGTGATATCAAGGGAAGTATGGAAATTGGCCTATAATTTCTTTTATCCCTTTTAGAACCCTTTTTATGTATAGGAATGACTTTGGCATTTTTGAACGATTTAGGAAATGTGTTGTTTAGAATGCTATTATTGAATAAAGTGGTAAGTATGGGAGCAATAATGTGTAACTTTAGAAACTTAAAATCTTATTCCAAAAGCATAAAACTCTTTATATGAATAGATAAAGCTAATATTCCTAAAGCTCCATATAGCATACAATTTGGAGTACTTTGTTTCAGATTTAATATGACTTTATAATATTTTAATTGAAATTTATCTAAAATATTCACATTTTCAAATAAATGCATTACTAATGACATCATTCACGAACATTTGACGCAAAATATCTCAATTACATCATAATATGTAATAGTTATAGGTAATAGTTATAGTATATGAAACGAGTTAGTTACGAGGATATAACACTGGCTGGAGCGACATCAAGGTGTGTTTCTGCTAAAAAAAAAATTCGAGGCCGTAAGGCCGAGACAATTTTTTGGCAGAAACATCCCGAGATGTCGCCCAAGCCAGTGTTATACCCCCGTAACTAACGAGATTCATATACTACAAGAATTTGTAACAGAGCTACCAACGTCCCCCGCCTCGGGTAAGTTTTATATGAAGCTATGATCTAAGGACTTTCAGTCCAAAATTATGATCAATGCTAGATCTGCAAATGCAACAATAAATTTATTAAAGAAATAAAATGAAACACTGAATCATGTTAAGCTTTGCCCTCTAAGTGTGACCTTGACCTTGGAGGTAGGGGTGCAGGTGTTGTGCATGACATATCGTCTTATTATTGTAACTATTTGTACCAAGTATTTTCAAAATCCCTTGAACTATAAAGAAGTTATAGATGGGACACAAAATATACCCTCTAACAGACTATGTTAATCTTTGACCTCTTAGTGTGACCTTGGAGGTAGGGACCCATGTTTTGCGCCTGACATATCGTCTTATTATTGTGATTATTTGTGCAAAGTATTTTTAAAATCCCTTGATCTATGAAAAAGTTATGGACTGGACACAAAATATACCCTATAACAGACTATGTAAATCTTTGACCTCTACATGTGACCTTGACCTTGGAGGTAGGGACACTGGTGTTACGCATGACATATCATTTTATCATTGTGACTATTTGTGCCAAGTATTTTCAAAATCCATGATCTATGAAGAAGTTATGGACGGAACACAAAATATACCATATAACAGACTCTGTTTACTTTTGACCTCTAAGTGTGACCTTGACCTTGGAGGTAGAGGTGCAGGTGTTGTACTTGACATATTGTCTTATTATTGTGACTATTTGTGCCAAGCTATTTCAAAATCCCTTGAACTATGAAGAAGTTATTATTAGATCGGACACAATGTATACCCTTTAACAGATTATGTTAATTTTTGACCTCAGAATGTGACCTTGACCTTGGAGGTAGGGATGCAGGTGTTGCGCATGACACATCGTCTTATTATAGTGACTATTTGTGCCAAGTATTATCAAAATCCTTTGATATATGAAAAAGTTATGGACCGGACACAAAATATACCCTATAACAGACTATGTTAATCTTTGACCTCCAAGTGTGACCTTGACCTTGGAGGTAGGTGACCGATTTTTTGCGCATGACACATCGTCTCATTGTTGTGAACAATTGTTGCAAGTACTTACAAAATCCCTTCAAAAATAAGAAAGTTATAGACCGGACACGTCACACGACATATAACCTCAAATAGACAATGTTGACCTTGAATGAGCAAGTGCGACCTTGACCCTGAAGGTAGGGGTCTGGTTGTTGCACATGACACATTGTCTTATTATAACAAACATTTTTGCCAAGTTATTTCAAATTCCTTTGATAAATGAAAAAGTTATGGACCGGACACGAAATATACCCTGTAACAGACTATGTTAATCTTTGACCTCCAAGTGTGACCTTGACCTTGGAGGTAGGTGACCGGTTGTTGCGCATGACACATCTTCTTATTATTGTGAGCAATTGTGGCAAGTATTTACAAAATCCCTTTAAAGATAAACAAGAGGGCCATGATGGCCCTGAGGTCGCTCACCTGTATATAGGCCCCCGGAGCTGGGCCAGTTTAAACCCCAGGGCTTTTATTTGAACAGACTCGGAAGATTCACCCATTAGAAGATGTTTCACAATGTTAAGTTTTTACTACACACATATAATAAAAAACAACGATCTCCCCCCCCCCCCCCATCGGCAGGGCCAATTTTAACCAAAGGGCTTTTATTTGAACAAACTTGGTAGACACCCATAAGAAGATGTTTCATGCTAAACATCTTAGCTCTAACTCATTGGGTTTTTTAAAAGAAGATTTTTAAGTTCTTACTATTCACATATAGTTTAAAACAATGACACCCCTGGGGCGGGGCCAGTTTTGACCCAAGGGCTTTTATTTGTAGACACTTACTAGAAGATGTTTCATGCTTAATATCTAAACTCTACCTATTTAGGTTTTTTTCAAAGAAGATTTTTAAGTTTTTGCTATACACATATAAGGAAAATCAATGACCCCCAAGGCGGGGCCAATTATGACCCCAGGGCTTTTATTTGAACAAACTTTGTAGACACTCACTAGAAGATGTTTCATGCTTAATATCTAAACTCTAGCTATTTGGGTTTTTTCAAAGAAGATTTTTAAGTTTTTGCTATACACATATAAGGAAAATCAATGACCCCTGGGGCGGGGCCAATTTTGACCCAAGGGCTTTTATTTAAACAAACTTGGTAGACACTCATTAGAATATGTTTCATACTAAATATCTTAGCTCTAGCTCTTTGAGTTCTTTAAAAGAAGATTTTTTAAGTTTTTACTATATGCATATAGGGAAAATCAATGACCCCCTGGGGCGGGGCCAATTTTGACCCCAGGGCTTTTATTTGAACAAACTTGGTAGACACTCACTAGAAGATGTTTCATGTCAAATATCTAAGCTCTAGCTCTTAAGGTTTTTTAAAAGAAGATATTTAAAGTTTTTTCTTTCGGTTGCCATGGCAACCAGAGTTCTGCATGGAATTAAATTCTTTGAACAAATTTGTTAAGGCTTCACACAAGGAACATCCATGTGAAGTTTCATTATGATCTGCCTTATGGTTTCAGAGGAGATGTCGTTTTAAAATGGTGAACGGACAACGGACGACGGACGACATACGACGGACGAAGAGTGATCCTAATAGCTCACCCTGAGCATATGCTCAGGTGAGCTAACAAGTTATGGACCGGACACGACCTATACCCTCAAATAGACAATGTTGATCTTGAATGAGCAAGTGCGAGTCTTTGACCCTGGAGATAGGGGTCTGGTTGTTGCGCACGACACAACGTCCTATTATAACAAACATTTGCGCCAAGTTATTTCAGATTCCTTTAATAAATGACAAAGTTATGGACCGGACACGAAAGTGTGACGGACGGACGGACAGACAGACGGACGGAGCCAATCCTCTTTTTTCTTCGAAAAGGCGGGGGACAATAACTGTTTTATCGCATTTTCATTTGCATTTGCATTTTGTAATAGAAATAAGAAAAAAATACACAAAAATAATACACAAAAAAACGTGCATTTTTCTCTCTTGTGCCCTTTCACTTTTTCACCTTCTCACTCCCAGATAAAATGAACCAATACTAGCTAATGATGTCGTAAGCTACTATATAAATTTGAAAACTTAAAACAACGTCCGATGTTAGAGACGGACTGTAAACGATAAAGTTATTCTGATTCAATATCTAAGGGCTTTTTCAGTGGAAATAATTCATTCAGCGGATGTATTGATTTCAGCAGTTGCATAATTATATGAGAATAAATTCATTTCATTAATTTTCTTTCTTACTTATTATCATTTTTGTGCCCCCACTTTAAGGGGGGGGGGGGGCATTAAGTAAGATTTACCCTTGTCCGTCCGTCCGTTCATCCGCACTCACAGGACAGTAATTATGTGGCTAGAGGGACAATAGGTAGGTAACTGTTCCTTCTCTTTAATGTCATTCATTCCGTAATGCTTTTATGTGGCTATTTTCTTTTGTGTGGCTAAGAGAACAATAGAGTAGCTACATTATTACTCTCCTGTTAGAGTTCTGTTTTTGTGTCGTACGTAACTCAAAAAGTATTTGACCAAGAGTCATGAAACTTAACAGGAATGTTGTTAACATGTGCAATTGTGCACCTGGGTACTTTGTGTGGATTTATTCAGTATTTTTAGAGTTATTGCCCTTGACTTACTACAAATTTGCAATTTTTAACTTGTGTAGCACGTAACTCAAAAAGTATTTGACCTAGAGTCATGAAACTTTACAGGAATGTTGATCAGCATGTGTAGTTGTGCACCTGAGTATTTTCGTGTGGATTTATTAAGTATTTTTAGAGTTACTGTCCTTGACTTGGTTAAAATTTGCAACTTTCAACTTGTGTCGCATGTAACTCAAAAAGGATTTGACCTAGAGTCATGAAACTTTACAGGAATGTTGATCAGCATGTGTAGTTGTGCACCTGGGTATTGCCATGTGAATTTATAGGTTTTTTTTTAGAGTTATTGCCCTTGACTTAGTAAATTTTTGCAATTTTCAGCTTGTGTCGCATGTTACTCAAAAAAACTTTACGGGAATGTTGCTCAGCATATGTAGTTGTACATCTTGGGTTTCGCTTGTGGATTTATCCAGAATTTGTAGGGTTATTGCCCTTGACTTAGTAAAAACCGTTTCATTATGTTGTGATATTTGTTCTTTGAGTGCTTGAGTTAGAATCAACCAACTTTACAGGAATAGTGATCAACATCACTGTGAAGCTATGCACCTGGGACTTTGCATGTGGACTTTTTCAGTATTGTTAGAGTTATTGCCATCGACTTACAGTAGTATAAATTTGCAATTTTCAACTTGTTCATGCATAGCTCAAAAAGTATTTGACTTGTAGGCCTAAAAGTTTACAAGAATGTTGGTCAGCATGTGTACTTATGCACCTTGGGATTTGCTTGTGGATTTATTCAGTATTTGTAAAGTTATTGCCCTTTACTTAGTAAAAGATTTTTAGTTTTCAACTTGTAGCACATGTAGTCCAAAAAATATTTGACCTAGAGTCATAAGATTGACAGAACAGTGGCGTGTTGGAGCACCCGTGTCCTATGGACTCATTTCTAGTTGTTTTTTTTTGTGTTTTTTTTTACCGCTGCCCCATTGGAGCCTCAGTGAAAAAAAATCACTGATATATACAAGGTATCAGGCTATATCAGGCTATATAACAAATGCTCATTGAAAGTGTACTGAGTATAATGGGTTAGTAAGTTCTAAACCATGCGATAATATAATATAACATAACATATATTTTATTCAACATAAAATTGTATACATGCAATTTATAGTCATACAGATACAATACTGTATGGTGTAAAGTGTTACAGTTAGCCGAGAAGTATTGTTGGCGAGTATTAACAATTGTTATGACATATCTAACAAAGTTTGTATAAAAATACTTATAAGAAACAAATGTACTTAAACAAGGTATAAAAAAATATTTGTTCACGTTGCCGAGAAATATTGTTATCAAGTTTAAACAAAGGTTAAGAGTTTGCATAACAATACTAATATATGTATGAAACAAAGTAGAACGATATTTGTTAACGTTGAATTATATCACACGGCAATTATAATGTTTCTAACATGACATAGCCGTCATAAATGTACTAAGCATTTGTTGTCGAAGTTATCTCCCTTTTACCAGCAATCGATAATAAACTTTAAGTTTTTCTTTGTTGTTACTAGCAGTACAGTTTTTTCATTGATTCATATAGGAAATAAACTCAACTGCTATATAGCAGTTGAGTTTTTTTTATCGACCCTTGTATATATCAGTGCAGTTTTTTTCACTGAGGCTCCAATGGCAGCGCGGTAACGGAACATTACAAAACTATAAGCATATATTATCTTTCATTAGTTCACTTTGGATCACATTATAAATTCGCCATGATACAGGTAATTATAGCTCAGGAATAAATTAATCTGAATACTGAACGCAGTAACCTATAACGGATTCGAGTGTATGGTTAACAGATATCATTGTAATAAAGTACAATTACAAGTAGAATTGCCAGCACATCACCTGCCTTACAAGCCTCGGTGGCAAACATTACTCAACTCATTGTTCCTCTTATTTTTATACTTGAACCATTAAACTTATATTTTCTTATATTTATGATAATACAATCATTTTTCTATCCGGCGACTTGATGCTTTAGCATCAAAACCTCTACTTGTTATTTTATTTAGTTATAAACTATTTCTCCCTGTTTCTTTTGTAAGAATCACGTGACTACACGTTTTACGTTATTGTTATGAAATCTATTAATAGTAACAAATGGCTGATAAGACAGACAAACAGGTAACTTGTGAATGGTTGGCGCAAGGTATAGAAGCTGATAACGTGCAAATCAAAGTAATTTTGTATGAATAATTACAAAATCTCGGTATGACGGTAGGGGGCCGGAATCGTATTGAATACATAGAGAAAACTAATAAACTATCTTTGTGTTGATAGTTTTATCTTATTGAAAGGCAATTAAACGTTAACTATATCGTATGTTACCACAGGAATATTGATTTCAACTAAATTATAATTTTTTTTTCGATAGCGCATAAGAATAATATTTTTATGCAGACACCAGTTTTACAGTAGAATTGCATTGTTTTATGCAATAATTAAGCATACAGTATATATTTTCATAGTCACTTTGCAAATATTCGATGATCGGTAATTATTTGTCGGTAATTATCAACCATGCGGATTTCAATGTATGGTACAACGGTATATGTATAGAATTACAAGTAGAATTACAAGCATATCACTTGCTTTACAAGCCTTGATGACAAGGTGTTAGATTTTCAGTTAGTTTCAAATTGAAGATAAATTGATTTTTTATGTTTTCTTTTATGATATTTTTTTTTTGTATTTTCAAAACTTGACCATTTATCAAAATTATGAAATAAAAAAGTGCTAGAAATGAAACACACGATTTATCAACTTATGTTTCATATAGTTAAAAGATATAATAAAAATCAATTTATGAAAACTAAAAACAGGCCTACTAGGTTACAACTTCGTCATACCACGGATTTAAATGTAATATAAATCCGTGGTCATACTTACCATAAGGCCATCGAATTGATATATACATGTAATTATACTTACAATAAAATCGTTAACATTAATCATAATAAATTATGAAAACTAAATTAATGAGTCTCGGGTAAATATTGACAAACAATACTTGCTTATTTTATAATGATAACAGTTTCTTGGCAAAATTGCTTAGCAAGTTTGCTTCAAATATGATGTTTTATTATAACATAACATAAAACTCTTTTACAAAGTTTAAAGCAAGAATATAATTGTGGCAAGTACATGAAAACGTGTTTATGAATAAACATTACTCAACTTATTGTTCCTCTTTTCTTTATACTCGAACCATTAAACTGACACTTTCTTTTATTTATGATAATACAATCATATTTATATCCGGCGACTTGATGCTTTAGCATCAAAAACTCTTCTTGTTTCTCATTTGTAGAGTTAAATATTAAACAAAAAAAGGTTCATCGGGACACAAATCCCTCTATAAAGAATTCAATTATCCATTTATGATTTGGAGAAGAGATTTTTTTACTTTGCTGTCATAAACATATTTCCTAACATAATATAAGGTTTATATATATATAAAACTGCGGTGTCTTGTTTTATATAATCTTAGTTGTTCTGTTTATTTACGGATTCTTGATGATAACATTAAGGTAATTGCAAATTGAATCGTACAGATAAGCCCCTAATGACCAGGCAGATTTTATCAAACATGTATTGACTCAATTATAAAGATCTTTTACCATAGTATTTGAGATAAACTAATGCCTAGCCAAACTCTGTACATGTATACATGTACTTTATGAATTTTAATTTGTACTTCAAGTACTACCAGCACATAATAGTTGCGCAATAAAAATGTCATAGAAAACAGAGAAAGAATGAATTTTCTTATTTATTTCAAAATTTTAATACAGACTAAACTTTAATACTTCTTTATGATATTGTTTTTGTTATCCTTTTATTTATTAAAATACAATCTACCAATATATATACAGAATAAGAAAAATATAATACATAAGACAGACTATTACATTTTGTCCATGATTGCACTATGGGTCCATTAAAATTAGCAAGTATACATGCTACTGTCCATAACTGATTGACAGAACCAACAAGAGATAATGAAAAAGGTGTGTCAAACAGATGATACTCTTTAATTCTTCGGTTAATTCTTTTGGTTTGGCTACTTGCTCAGTCTCTTGCCACTGCTTCTAGCGTAAATTTGCTTTTTTTTTTACAAATGCTGGAATATTCAATGACACTTCCCTTTCTGAAAGTATCTTACATAATGTAAACTCTTTATCACCCATCACATCATCACCATTTTCAATAAGTTCAAGGAGATCACAACATCTGACAGGCATCCAGTATATACACAAATGTTATAATATTATGGGGTTCTATACCAAGCAAACGTGTGCATGTTCCTTTGTAATTTCAATACAAACTTCAGTTGCAGGGTCTTTACATTTTTTTAGTCTTGTCCAGTTCAAGCCTCAGCCTTTAAATATCATTTTCTTCCTGTGTTTCTATAGACCCATAAGATGTAGATGGTTGGCAATTGGTACTTGATGCACTATCTTCTTCATCTTCATTATGGACAATGCTGAAATATATATATTATACCATAACATATTATTCATTCAGTATCAGTGAGAATTTAAAAGATTTTTGCAAATACCTTTATTAAACAAAAATAAACATTATATTTTATGTATTTAAATGAAATGATGAATATAGGAGTTAAATCAGTGACATTATCATAAAAATTATCTATCATTGAGCATTTTCTTTGGTGAAAGAATTGTTCTCATAAGTGGCCTTCTTGGAGTTGTTTGTTCAACCAAATTAAACACTGATGGAATAGAACCATTTTTTTCAGTCTCTATCTAAGAGGAGTCCAGTTGCATTCCTCAGTTTTAAAATGTTTGGAACACACCACAGTAGATGCAGTACCATAAAATATACAACATACAAATATAATTAGGAATGATATGGTAACTTTTAGTCAGCTTCAATCGTCTATGTGTAACATAAATTTGAACTGATAAAAATTTACAGTAAAGTTTCAATTGCTATAACTGTTAGAGATTAAAAGCAAGCAGTTCTCCTAATATTTTATTCTAAAATTACAAAATCTGTTGTTTTACAAAAACATTTATCTGTTCATATATTGGTCAGTTTACAAATATTATTTTTAGATGCTTACCTTAAACAATGACCCTTGATCCCTTCTTATCTTAGAAAGTTAGTTATCCATTGTTGTTGTTTTTTAATCTTTATCCTTTGGAATATGGTAAATCATACTTACCATCAGAATTGCACATAGGCACACACATATGATAATTAGAGCTCTTTTTATTAACACCAGACATTGTGGCTATATAGTGAGATAAGAGTGGTCAGTGTGTTAACATTCATGCCACTTAAGCCTCGTTCTGGTTCTGGAATTCCAGGTATGCAGGGTCTATAAGACATCTCAAAGTAAGACCGGTGTACACAATGTGCATTTCATTTATTGCAAAATTCTCCAGTTCGTTATTTATTACCATAGCTCGACACTAATGACCGTTTCGTTAAACTAAAACTACTTCTATAAATAGATTTTCGGACTTTCATAATGTTAAGGTCATCATTCTATTTATAGGTACAGCAATACATGATAACCCGCTGTGTACTTCAAAATGATTAATAAAAAAACCCGAAGAGCACGATTAATTGACGGATAAGATAATTTCATTTGATATGTTTGCATTGCGAAATTCTCCAGTTCGCTATTCATTGCGAAATACTCCAGTTTGCTATTCATTGTACATATCTTTGCTCATACCAATCGGAATAATTGGCTATTATGCCCGACGTAAAGGCCCGAGAAGTTGCAATTGCCCTTTTTCATTAACTATAACTTACCGAATACTTTCTTCTTTCGTCATCGTCTACATCATTAAAATTGATCATACACGGTAATATTGCTGTTTTACCCTGTATTATACTGATTTGGATATGTTTTGTTGTTTCCATCACCGGATCCCCCGCTTTAGCAAGCTGTGATACTGAATAAACAAAATAAGACAGATATTACAACAAATATTTAAACAATTTTATATTACGCTTGGACAAAGAAGACCAAATGTTGTTTTGATACAATAAGGTAAATGTTGACATAAATATCTACCAATGTTGGTCTTGGGAATGCTTTTGCTTTTATTTCTATTCAAGATAGACATATTGTTACAATATGTACCACTTACATCCGGTCAAAAGTTTTTGAATAATTATATTTTCTGTATTTTCAATTCGACTTTCGTTTTTTTTTCTGATCACATATACTTTAATCTGTCAACACGTGTGTTTATGTATAACACATTTAACAGACATAAAAATATCATATTTCATAGACGCTTCTTAGGTCTAGTAAGGCAAAACTGCTAAAGACGTGTGAAGTTGGCGGCATAACGGCCTAGCGGTGTCAAATTGGCGGCCCAGCGACCTACCGGCCTGAAGTTTGCGGCTAAGCGGCCTGGCGGCATGAAGTTGGCGGCCTAAAATTTTATGTTGTAGAAATAATAAAAACAATAAAAAAGGCAATAAATGATGTTCAAACGAAAATTCTTTTTATTTGAAGTTAGTTAGAGGATATATGTACAGAAAAAATCATTTTGATAAAACTTTTTTATTTTATCATTTTTGTGAAGTTAGTGGCCTAGCGGCCCAGCGGTCTGCCGGCCTAAAATTTTAATGTTGCAGAATGTTTAACATAAAAACAACAAGAGCCACCACCGGGCGGGGACAACGCTCGACTTTTTACATTTTCTAAAAGCAAACAAAGAAACGGGTTAAACAAATCTTAACGTTTCCTTTTCATAATTTAAATAGGTTTGTCTTGTCACACTTGTTTTGTGGAAGTACGAATCCTTACCATAAATAAATGACAATGTAAAGAAAATATAATCAAAATTCAGAAGAAAAAAAATATATATGCATATGTATTACAGAAAAAAATATATATATTACATGTATATATCTATGCATGCATAGATTTTACAGAAGAAGAAAAAATCCATTCAATAATAGCAAAGTTACAGCCAGTTACAGCCAAAAACAAGAGCACCGCTAGGCGGAGCATTATATGCCCGAAAGTGTTTTTTTTTTTTTTTTTTTTTTTTGGTAAGGATGAAGCATTTGTAAGACATGGGAATTAAATAATTTTATTACGACGGATGGACAGAAAGACGCCAGGGATATAACATAATATAAGCAAATTTTAGGGCATATAATTAATGTACTCAATATAAGCTGTTGATTGATTAATACTTAAGTTATTGAGCGAAAACCGTTTTCAGTGACCTTGACCTTGTGACCCAAAAATTAATAGGGGTCTTCAACTCAATATTGACAATCATCCTATGAAGTTTGAACACTGTGGGCCAAATGGAACTTAAGTTATGCTCCAGAAACCACAATTTTCAGTGTAAAGATCATTGTGACCCTGACCTTTGACCTTATGACCCCAAAATCAATAGGGGTCTTCTACCCAATATGGACAATCATCCTATGAAGTTTGAATAGTGGGGGCCAAATAGAACATAAGTAATGCTCCAGAAACTGTTTTCAGTTTTAAGGTAATAGTGACCTTGACCTTTGACCTTATGACCCCAAAATCAATAGGGGTTTTCTACTTAATATGGACAATCATCCTATGAAGATTGAATATTGTGGGCCAAATGGAACTGAAATTATGCTCCGGAAACTGTTTTCAGTTTTAAGGTAATAGTGACAGTGACATTTGACCTTTTAACCCCTAAATCAATAGGTGTCTTCTACCCAATATAGACAATCATCCTATGAAGTTTAAATTTTGTGGGCCAACTGGAACTTAAGTTATGCTCCGGAAACTGTTTTCAGTTTTACGGTAAAAGTGACCTTGACCTTTGACCTTGTGACCCAAAAAGCATTAGGGGTCTTTTACCCGATATGGACAATCATCTAATGAAGTTTGAATATTGTGGGCCGAATGGGCATATAAAAATGAACATTTCAATAATTTGACCTTCAAAGTCAACGTCATTTATGAGTGAAGGTCAAGGTTTGTCTAGTGATTTCAAAGGGCTATCTTATTCAAGTTTGAAGACAATCCATTCAAAAATAACAAAGTTATAGCCAATAATAGCAAGAAAAAAGGGTTGAGCTAATGAAACCGGCATTTAATGAAGTTCTAAAGACAATTCTTGTTATTTGAAGTTATTTAAAGGATATATAAACAGAAAAAATCCCTTTGAGAATTTTTTTTTATTTTGTCATTTTTGTGAAGTTGGCGGCCCAGTGGCCTAGGGACCTAAAATTTTAATGTTGTAGAAGTTTGTCAAAGAAATTAAAACGACTCTTAATTAAGTTTTAAAGACATATCTTGTCATTTTAAAGTTACATAAAAGAACAAAAATCATATTCAGAAAGTTTTCGTTTCCCTGGGAGTCGGAAATTTTAGTCGTAAAAAATTTATGAAAAAAAAAAAACCCAATAAAAACGGTACTTAATGAAGTTCTTAAGACCATTATTGATATTAAAAAAGAAACAAGATTGCATTTGTGAACAAGGGTGCCATAGTCACAAAATACGCCCGTTTACGAAAGCTTTAGATGGAGATGGGGGCATTATGGATAAGTGTTATCTAGCAAGCAAGTTTTTATTCTTGGCACTGTGTTGTTAAATGAACCTTAAAACAAATCAGTAGGGAAGATATGCACAGGATGTGTGACCTTGACCTTGGTCGCAGGGACCTGGATTTTATGCACGGCACTCAGCCTCACAATGATGAACATTTGTGCCAAATTATATTGAAATCCCTCTATGCATGTAGAAGTTTTGCTCCAGACAAGCGTTTTTCTATGAGCTCTAACTGTGACCTTCACCTTTGACCTAGAGACTTGGTTCATGTGCAGGGCACTATGTCTCATGGTGGTGAACAATTCTATAAAGTAACATTAAAATTCCTCCATGCATGTAGAAAAATATGCTCCGGACAACATCTGGATATTTAATCATCTCCAGTGACCTTGACCTTGCAAATATTAACCTAAATTAAATGTGTCACACCTGTAGTCATGATAGTTACCATTTGTGCTACAATCCATCAATAAATGATGACTAAATGGTCCCTATACACATCTTCAAATTTTTATCTGAACTTTGACCTCTATGTGTTACATTGACTTTGGTCGCAGGGATCTGAATTTTGCGTGTGACACTCAGCCTCACAATGGTGAACATTTATGTCAAGTTATATTGAAATCCCCCTATGAATGTAGAAGTTTTGCTCCGGACAAGCGTTTTTCAATGAGCTCTAAGTGTGACCTTGACCTTTGACCTGGAGACCTGGATCATGCATGGAGCAATACATATCATGGTGGTGAACATTTCCATAAAGTATTATAAAAATTCTTCCATACATGTAGGAGATATGCTCCTGACAAAATCTGGATATTTCACCATCTTTAGTGACCTTGACCTTGCATATATTGACCTAAAGTACATGTGTCACAGCTGTAGTCATGATAATGACCATTTGTGTTACAATCCCTCAATAAATGATGATTAAATCGTCCCTATACACATCTTCATATTTTTATCTAAACTTTGACCTCTATGTGTGACCTTGACCTTGGCCGCAAGGACCTGAATCTTGCGCGCGACACTCCGCCTCACAATGGTGAACATTTGTGCCAAGTAATATTGAAATCCCTCTATACATGTGGAAGTTTTGCTCCGGACAAGCATTTTTCAATGAGCTCCAAGTGTGACCTTGACCTTTGACCTAGAGACCTGGTTCATGTGCGCGACACTGCTCCTCATAGTGGTGAACATTTCTATGAAGTTTCATGAAAATCCCTCCATACATGTAGGAGAGCTGAACTGATATTTACTTGAAAATTAAAATATAATTAAATTTCTATGAGAAAGTATTTACATTTGATAAGGTAATTACTGTATGATCTTTATGAACAAATACCAAGTCTACAGAACACCATAGTTATCACAGTTAAGAATCTTGACCAATGAATGAAACATGTGTAAATAAATGTTACATTCTTTAGAACATACTCAAGTCCAAGAAAGAGGATTATTTTATGCCCTTTGATTAAATTCTATTTTTAGAATTGAAAGTGAAAGTAGATCAAGGGGAGTAATTGTGTAAGTCATTTATGAACAAAGTAATAACTTTGTTGTCGCCCTTTGATTAAATTCTATTTACAAAATCTTGATATTTCATCATCTTTAGTGACCTTGACCTTGTATATATTGACCTAAATTATATGTATCACAGCCATAGTCTTGATAATGACCATTTGTGTTACAATCCCTCAATAAATGATGACTAAATGGTCCATATACACATCTTCATATTTTTATCTGAACTTTGACCTCTATGTGTGACCTTGACCGCAAGGACCTGAATCTTGCACGCGACACTCCGCCTCACAATGGTGAACATTTGTGCCAAGTAATATTGAAATCCCTCTATACATGTGGAAGTTTTGCTCCGGACAAGCATTTTTCAATGAGCTCTAAGTGTGACCTTGACCTTTGACCTAGAGACCTGGTTCATGTGCGCGACACTGCTCCTCATAGTGGTGAACATTTCTATGAAGTTTCATTAAAATCCCTCCATACATGTAGGAGATATGCTCCGGACAAAATTGTACGCCGCCCGCCCGCCCGCCAGGGGCGTTCCCATAATACGTCCCGTTTTTCAAACGGGCGTATAAAAATGCTATGCCACCGCATTAATACAACACTAAATAGTAATGTAGGAACATAATTTTTTTTTGTTTCTATACAATAAATTATTGAAGATTGCCATAATGCATAGATCACTGACCTATCTAATTCTTATTATCAGATTAGTGGTTAAATCTATTGTTATTCAAATAAAAGATCAGAGTAGGAATCTATCAATGCAGTTGAGTCTAGTGAATTTGGTGGTGACGGTCATATTTCATATATCAAAGGACAACACAGTAAGACACTAGGCCAGCTGATATCAAAGTTCACTTTACATCTTAATCTGTGCTCATGGTTCAAATTGCATAGCTGTACATCAAAGGACAAGGAAGTAGGCCACATTATCAAAATCTAGGTCACCTGATATTAAAATTCATTTTTACAACTAAAACTGTGTACATAGTCCAAATTTCATGGTTGTACAACAAAAGACAAGAAAGTAGGTCACTGTCCCCTTTGGCAAGACAAAATTTTGACCCAAGGGTTTAATTCAAACAATCTTGATACAGGTTCACCAAACAACATTTCATGTCAAATATCTAAGCTATAGCTTTCTCTAATTCAGAAAAAAAAATGTTAAAGTTTCTGTTTTTACTATGTGTACATAATGAAAATCAATGCCCGCGGGCAGGGCCAATTTTGACACCAGAGGCAAATTTTGAACAACTTTGGTAGAGGACCTATGGATGATATTATAAAGCAAACATCAAAGCTCTAAGCCTTGTACCTTCAGACAAGAAAATTTGTTTTATTTTTTACTATATGTACATAGTGACTGCAAATCAATGACCCCCGGGCGGGGCCACTTTTGACCCCAGAGCTATAATTTGGACAATCTTGCTAGAGGTTCACTACACAATGTTTCATGCAAAATATCTAACCTCTAGCCTTTGTCAATTTAGAGAAGATGATTTTTTTTTTAAGTTTTTACTATATACATATAAGGAAAACCTATATGACCCCAAGGGCGGGCCTTATTTTGACCTTCGAGGCAAAATTTGAGCAACTTTGGTAGAGTACCTATAGATGATATCATATACTAAATATCAAAGCTCTAAGCCTTGTACCTTCAGACAATACGTTATTTAAATTTTTACTTTATGTACATAATGAAAATCATTGACCCCCGGGGCGGGGCCAATTTGGCCCCAGGGCTATAATTTGAAAAATCTTTGTAGAGGTTCACTACACAATGTTTAATGCAAAATATCTAACCTCTAGCCTTTGTCAATTTCAAGAAGATGATTTTTTTAAGTTTTTACTATATACATTAAAGGAAAACCTATGACCCCGGGGTGGGGCTAACTTTGACGCTAGAGGCAAAATTTGAACACCTTTGGTAGAATACCTATAGATGACATCATATACCAAATATCAAAGCTCTAGGCCTGTACCTTCAGACAAGAATGTATTTAAGTTTTACTATGTGTACATATAGTGAAATCAATGACCCCCGAGGCGGGGCTAATTTTGACCCCAGGGCTATAATTTGAATAATATTGGTAGAGGTCTATCAGGCAATGCCTTATGCAAAATATCTATGGTCTAGGCCTTGTGGGTCTTTACAAGAAGACTTTTTTAATTTATTCTTATAACTCCTTTTGGTTGCAATGGCAACCAGATTTCTGCATGGAATGAAATTCTTTGAACAACTTTAGAAGCCCTTCACCCAAGGATCAATCCTGCCAAGTTTGGTTGAAATTAGACTAGTGGTTTTTCACAAAAAGATTTTTTAAGTTCACTATATAATCTATAGAACACACATACATGCATACAAACACCCACACAGGTGAATCGCTATATGCCACCGCATCGCAGATGCTGCGGTGGCATAAACAATCACTTTGCGAGAATTTTTTGATTTTATCATTTTCGTGAAGTTGGCGGCCTAACGGCCCAGCGGCCTAAAATTATAATGTTGCAGAATGTTATAAAAACAATAAAACGGAAATTAATGAAGTTCTTAAGACAATTCTTGTTATTTGAAGTTATTTTAAGGATATGTAACTAAGGCTGCTGGCTGTTAATTTCACAAATTTCGAACCGTCAAAATGAAAAAAAAAGTAAAGTTCAATATCTTAAAAAATAAAGATCACGATATTGAAATTAGACGTGGAATGGTCTAAGTATGTGTTACCGATAAATTTCCGACGGTTTTCATGTTTGTACTATCCTTAGTTTTCTTTAGGCTGTTAGGCTGCTAACTTCATCAATTTCGAAGCGTCAGAATGAAAAAAAAAAAAGTTCAATTTCTTTAAAAAAAAAAAGATCGCGATATTAAAAAAAGACGTGGAATGGTCTAAGTGTGTGCTACCGATTAATTTCCAACGGTTTTCATGTTTGTACTATTCTTAGTTTTCTTTAGGCAGTTAACTTAACAAATTTAGAAGCGTCTGAATGAAAAACGAAATAAAGTTCAATATTTAAAAAAGATTAAGATCACGATTTTAAAATTAGACGTGGAATGGCCTAAGTATGTGCTACCGAATAATTTCCGACGGTTTTCATGTTTGCACTATCCTTAGTTTTCTTTAAGATGTTAGGCTGCTAACTTCATCAATTTCGAAGCGTCAGAATGAAAAAAGCTCAATTCTTTCAAAAAAAAAGGAAAAAGATCGCGATATTAAATAAGACGTGGAATGGTCTAAGTATGTGCTACCGATTAATTTCCGACGGTTTTCATGTTTGTACTATTCTTAGTTTTTTTTAGGCTGTTAGGCTGCCAGTGCCAGGCTGTTAACTTTACAAATTTCGATGCGTCAGAATGGAAACAAGCAATTATCATAGTATTGCAAGCAATCCATAAGTCCCCTACCGGTAAGAGCCCAAGCAACATTCTGAAGGGCCATTTGCCATTCACTTATGTTCCTATTTTAAGTAAATTTGTTGAAAAAGTTCTTTAAAAGTGATCACAGGAAACAGTTTTTATGTACAGACAGACGGACTGAAGGACACTCTAAAGTTATTTTTTAAACATCCCTGTTATCAAAATATATCATTTTTAAAATCCTATCATGATTGAAGAAGTTGGAGTAAAAATTACCAATTTCTCAAAAAAAAAATCTAAGTTCAAAAGGGGCATAATTCTGAGGAAATAGTCTTTGCTAGAGTACTGGACCATCACAAATGTTGAGTGATAATAAGAAACATTTATATGAAGTTTGAAGTAGATACATTCAGAAAAAGAAGTTATTAAAAAAAAAAAACAATGTTTTTTTCATGAAAATTTTAAGTTCAAGGAGGTAATTCTGATAAATTTTGTGCTAGAGTTGTAAACCTTGTCACATATGATGTGGTTGATTTACAAGCAACTTATATTTAAAGTTTGAAGAAAATACCTTAAGAAATAAAGAACTTATAGTGAAAAAAACTTAAAAACTAGAATCAGAAATCTTGAAATTCAGTCTATTTGTTGCCATAGCAACCAGAATTTTCAACATAAGAAGATAAGAAAAGGATGTGCATAATTTCCATACTGCCATATACCCATATGTCAAGTTTCATAAACATATTTTCAGTACTTTTAGTGTTATCACTGGATCCAGGTTATGTGTAAAATTTGCCATATTTTCAGTCTATTTGTTGCCATAGCAACCAGAATTTTCAACATAGGAAGAAAAGAAAAAGACGTGCATAATCTCCATACTGCCATCTATCCATATATCAAGTTTCATAAAAATATTTCCAGTGCTTTTTGCGTTATTGCGGGATCCAGGTTATGTGTAAAATTTGCCATATTTTCAGTCTATTTGTTGCCATAGCAACCAGAATTTTCAACATAGGAAGAAAAGAAAAAGACGTGCATAATCTCCATACTGCCATCTATCCATATATCAAGTTTCATTAAAATATTTTCAGTAGTTTTTGTGTTATCGCGGGATCCAGTTTTGTGGACGGACGGACTGACGGACGGACAGACGGACGGACTGACGGACGGACGGACAGACGGACAGACAGACGGAGGGTAAACCTAAAGTCCCCTCCGGTAAACCGGTAGGGGACTAAAAAAATAGTGTTCAATATTTTTAAAAATAAAGATCACCATATTGAAATAAAACGAAGAATGGTCTAAGTAAGTGCTACTGCTTCATTTCCGACGGTTTTCATTTATGTACTATCCTTAGTTTTCTTTAGGAAATCAGGCTGTCAGGCTTCTAACTTCACATATTTCGAAGCGTCAGAATACAAAACAATAAAGTTCAATTATTTAAAAAAATAAAGATCACAATATTGAAATAAGACGTGGAATGGTCTAAGTAAGTGCTACCGATTCATTTCCGACGGTTTTCATGTCTGTACTATCCTAAATTTTCTTTAGGCTGTTAGAATGAAAACTTCATAAATTTGGATGCGCCAGAATCTTAAAAAATAAAGATCACGATATTGAAAAAAGGCGTGGAATGTTCTAAGGAAGTCCTACTGATGCATTTCCAACCTTTTTTCATGTTTGTACTATTTTTATTTTTCTTTACGCTGTTAGGCTGTTTGGCTGCCAACTTTAGGCTGCTAGGCTGCCAACTTTACGAACATATAACTCTTTAGTAGTTCCATTATCTTTGGGTGTAAAATGATTCTTATTATTAATTAGACGTTTTTAAAATTCAGAAAGAAACAAACAAAAATAATAATAAAAAGAAAGAAAATGATTTATTCACAAAAGTAAAATTATTTTCCCATATTCTTTACCGTCAGCTTATTCGGCAGCAGTTTATAGAACCCATCGGAAGGCGATAGTCGACAATGCGATAGTGCGATGACGACAATGCGATGGCGACAGTGCGATAACACTATCGCCCTGTCGTCATCGTACTATCGCGTTATCGCATTGTCCCCATTGCACTGTCGCCCATTGTTTTTTTTAACCTAAAACCACGATGGCCCTAACGGTATTCTACCGAGGCTTGAATTGAAAATAGAATCTTGACAAAACCTGTACATTACTTTTGTTCATTACAAAAGAGGACGGGAACCATTTGAACGTCCTAATTATTATTCGGAAACTAAATCCCGCCTATCTAGTAATGATTGACGTACTGCATAACTTTATCGTTGACTAAATGTTTTGAACCGTACGTTATTAAGAAAACATTTTGGCTTTAAAGTATATCTGTCTGATGTTTATTTTCGATCTTTTATCTGGCAATTGAGTTAAGTACAATACAAGCAGAGCATTTCGTTGAATAACCTTCCTGGAAATAAAACAAGTTAAATTACTTAAGTGCTCTCTAAATAACCTTTCGGCTAAAATTTTCAATGGACACCCTTGACATATAGTTTTATGCACATACTCGCATTTGAAGTACATTACGTAGTCTTTTATCTATCTGGCTGGTAGTAAAACCAGAAAAATTACTTCAGTTAGTGTTTGATATATAAATCAAATCCATTTAACAATGATATACATTTACTATTAAGAAGATTTCTGGATATCATCGAAAGGACATTTTCATTAAAAAGCCAAATATGTCGTTTTGTTAATTTTTATTCTATCTATTATATTAATAACTTGGCAAAAAACAGTATATCTGTTAGATATACCAACAATCCTTTATATGATAACAAATTACACAATAAATATTCAATTGTATGCTGGATATATTGCTAGTAACTATACTTCAACAGTAAAATACAGAGGAACACAATAACAAGGACGTCTGAACACCATTAAATATTTTGCTGCAAACTATTCTGTCTATTTGTATGTTGACGAACGAAGTGATTGACAGTATTAGAGTCACATATTATGTGCCTATTTACGGCTGTAAACGTCATATAATTATGTAAGTAAAGTACAAGTAAAATGGTTTCCTGCGGGCAACGTTTTTAATGATATAAATATATTTCATTTAACTATTTTCAATGGGGGGGGGGGGGCGAGGATAAATAAACGTTTGTATCAGGAATATAGTTGACAGTAATCGATTAATATAGAAGAAGGTCTTTGGAAACTGGTGACCGTTGATGGCCGGAGAAGGTCGAACATAAAACAATTATTTCTTTTTTAAGAAAATAATTAAATAGGCCTTCCATTTTATGAATAATTCCGAGCAAAAAAAATAATAAAGTAAACACACAAGTATTTATTATGGCAGATGCCACTACGAATATTTTAATTTTGTAGATTTTCAGTATAAACAATTTATTGTTTGTAACATTTTGAGATACATATTAAAGAAACATTGATAATTTTCAAACACATCATTCAAGTTTTTCCACCTTAAACGGTAACATAATTATAGAAAATTAAAAATATCACGGAATAGTTTTTTGTTCTTAATTAGGTGTCTTTTTCCCTAGAGGATTATCCGTAACGTACCGCCAAACGGTATTTATCCAGGTTTCCGAAAAGGTCAATTAACCAATCATGTACGGTTTACAGATCACATGCTCCTCCATGTACCGAAAACAGGTCACGTGCTCCTCCATGCCTCAAAAGTTAAACGCGTACCAATACCCTGCGGTCTCCAGACCGCAGGGAACAAATGGGTTCCATCTGAGGGCAGTCTAGACACATGATAACTATGTAAATGACAATAAATCAGTTAAGTTACATACAGCTTTGATGAATCAGTATTATGATGAAATACACCATTATAAAGACGTTTAAACATCTGTGTTTAAAGGACAATTCAACTTTAATTAATGTCTATACAAAATGTAGTGCATTTCGCACTAGCAAACAGTCAAATATTCTTCTTGGGAACAATATTTCTAACAAATTTATTCTTGTTATCATTTATGTATTTTGTTTCGTTTTGTATTATTCTAACTACATTTGAACCCCTGTCAAAAAGTTTTGGTAACCTTTAAGTTTCATATGCACAATAATATACTAATACAAATGGTACATTTGGCTATACAGTGAAATTTACTTTCAAATGTATCCAAACGGTCTTCTTATCATTAGTGTATATAGAGGATATTGAATGAGTGTAGTTTAATACTAAATTTATTGAACGAGTTGAATAAAATCATATCTGAATATTGTTTTATTCAACGAGTTCAATAAATTTAGTATTGAATCTACACGAATATCATATTCTATTTATCACATATTAAAAATAGGAACAGTAATTAAACTGTTAAAATGAGTAATTTTTTCAATGACGCGCCCGTAGTGTAATTTTAAACAACAGGTTTACCCTGAACAAAATACCTCGAAATTACCCTAACCCGAAATGCAATGGAAATTCTAAATTTAGAACGACTTGATTTTATTCAGCCTGTGCTGCTTTAAAAACCCGAAATGCAATGGAAATTCTAAATTTAGAATGACTTGATCTTATTCAGCCACTGTTTTTTATAATTTCTCCGTGGTGCAGGGGTAACGCGCTCGTTTAATGTGTGAGAGGTCTGGAGTTCAAATCCCAGTAGAGTCGAGTCAACATTTTTTTTTGTCCTCTACCGGTTTACCGGAGGGGACTTTAGGTTTACCCTCCGTCCGTCTGTCCGTCCGTCCACAAAACTTGATCCCGCGATAACGCAAAAAGTACTGAAAATATTTTAATGAAACTTGATATATGGATAGATGGCAGTATGGAGATTATGCACGTCTTTTTCTTTTCTTCTTATGTTGAAAATTCTGATTGCTATGGCAACAAATAGACTGAAAATATGGCAAATTTTACACATAACCTGGATCCCGCGATAACACAAAAAGTACTGAAAATATTTTTATGAAACTTAATATATGGATAGATGGCAGTATGGAGATTATGCACGTCTTTTTCTTTTTTTTTTCCTATGCTGAAAATTGTGGTTGCTATGGCAACAAATAGACTGAAAATATGGCAAATTTTACACATAACCTGGATCCCGTGATAACGCAAAAAGTACTGAAAATATTTTTATGAAACTTAATATATGGTTCTTTTAACTTTCATTTACTTCAAATTCAAAATGGACATTCATTATTCATACCTTCATTACTAATTGTTCTTTGTTACACTCACGTCATGTATGACATCTTGCATCTGTATTTCAAGAATGTATCTCCTTTTTTAAAATTTTGCTTTTAAAAATGTTATATTTTGATAACAGGGATGTTTAAAAAATAACTTTAGAGTGTCCTTCAGTCCGTCTGTCTGTCTGTACATAAAAACTGTTTCCTGTGATCACTTTTAAAGAACCTTTTTCAACAAATTTACTTAATATAGAAACATAAGTGAATGGCCAATGGCCCTTCAGAATGTTGCTGGGGTTCTAGGGACTTATGGATTGCTTGCAATACTATGATAATTGCTTGTTAATTCTTTATTTAGTGTCTTTGTTAAGGAAATAGCCACGATATGCAAGGATAAAGTGTGGCTATAATAAAAAATGTACATAAATGATTTTTTGATGCAACTCTAGTTATGCAAAATTCCGTATGTATCAAACTCTGGTGCCCTGCAAGATGAATAGGGAACGATCTGAGATAAGCATCGTATACGTCACTGATAAGAGACCTGTTCTAATAATAGCCACATATCGATAACTTTCGGACAAGGAAACTGGTTAATCTACATGTAGATTATACAACATGTAATGGTTACGAAAACTTTTATTCACATTTCTCTCAATGGAAAAGATGTTCCTGGAGTTAAACTTGCGTTTTAGCATGATTGAGATGGTTTAAAACCATCAGGAAAATAAATGATATGGTGAAAAAGAAATAAGTTTCGGGGCAATACTTTCCCTGCATGTCAATATTTGAGAAAAATGCCGGCGCTTGGCAATTTGTTTTTGTTTCACTGTTTATCAAAATTAGAAATGGTGATATGATATGGTATGAGGACTAAAAATGAAAAGGTATCTTTCTGTCCCAGATATACCGTAAACAATTTTGTTTCTATGTAAAATACGCAGATTGGAGAAGTCACGAATCTATCCACCAAGTGCTACGAGTATTAGATTAATGATTAATATCTTAATTCTTTAATAATTTTAAAATAAGCAAAACTCTGCATTTTTCCTATTTTACCTAATAAAGAATGCCGATTCTAGTATTTATTTTATCAGAAATAATGAATACGTACATGCATGCTTGCATGTATATTTAAACTGAATTGACAATTGAGGTCCGTGATTTAACATACACTGTTTACGTATAGACAATAAAATACATTTGTTTTTTATTTTATGTCTCACACAAAATATTTGTTGTTAAAATCATCGCCAATTACCGGTGCATTTTTTAAACTTCGCCTCATCAATCAAAAGAGTCAAACTTTTTTTTTCTGCCTGAATGAAAAATTGTTTATGACAAAAACCGTTTTATTGACAAATATCGCCAGAGCAGATTGTAACATATGTTTAAATTTAACTTTAAAAAAGTACAGTGTGTAGTTGTTTCTTTTCACACTAAATTCCATTTCCAACTTGTTTGCATTCTACAATTTCTTAAAATATTGCATGTAAACAAAGTAAATATACGCTGATTAACATCATGTATAATGTGTACTCCCTAATCCCTTGTCCGAAAGCCAGTACAGGTGATGTAGTGGTGATTAGGTAAAATCTATTTTTAGAACAGTGTTACCTTCAGATCGAAGGCTATTATAGTACATAGATGCAAAGCATCAAAGGGCGTCGAAGCAAGAAATGAAGCAGGTGAAGATGAACTAGTAGATATATGATTATAAACTTTTCAATGGTTGATTGGTTTTCACCAGAATTGTATATCACTTATGAATGAACGGACGAAAGATATTGTTCATTATTAACTTTGATTGGCAGGCTAGAGATTAGAATTCTTTATGATCGTGGTTATTAATAGCAACGGATATACATGTATACAATCATTTATAATCCATATGTGCAATGCATGATCAACACCACACTTGTGTAATTGTCCCTTATTATGTTATCGCTATTAGCGAAGACCCCCTCTAAAGGTATCTGTTCACACTTACTAACAATATGACACTGGTTACATTACCATGTTGATCATGTTGAGCAAAATTGTTTATTATACAATAATTGTAATATCTATTTTAATAAAAAAAATACAGATTTTATGAATATTGTTTTCTTTTCCTTTTTGTATTTTATGTGCTAGTTTTTACGTTTACTACTATTTTAAGAATTCAATTGTCATATTGACCGACGATTATAAGTAAAACTTAACTGGAAAAAGTCAGTAGATTATGGTTAATCTTTCAATATATAATATTGTTTATTCTTAAACCATATACATGTACATTTGTATTTTTCTTTATCAATTTTTAGCTCGACTATTCGATAAGAATAAGTAGAGCTATTGTAGTCACCCGAGCGTCGGCGTCGGTGTCGGCGTCTGCGTCGGCGTAACCACTTATGTTAAAGTTTTTGTAATAGTTCAAATATTTTCAAAGTCCATTGACATATGGCTTTGAAACTTTGCACACTTGTTCACCATCATGACCCCAACCTGTAGACAGGAGGAGGTAACTCTATCAAGCATTTTGACAGAATTATGCCCCTTTTTCGACTTAGAATTTACGTTAAAGTTTTTGTAATAGTTCAAATATTTTCAAAGTCCATTGACATATGGCTTTGAAACATTGCACACTTGTTCACCATCATGACCCCAACCTGTAGACAGGAGGAGGTAACTCTATCAAGCATTTTGACAGAATTATGCCCCTTTTTCGACTTAGAATTTACGTTAAAGTTTTTGTAATAGTTCAAATATTTTCAAAGTCCATTGACATATGGCTTTGAAACTTTGCACACTTGTTCACCATCATGACCCCAACCTGTAGACAGGAGGAGGTAACTCTATCAAGCATTTTGACAGAATTATGCCCCTTTTTCGACTTAGAATTTACCTTAAAGTTTCTGTAATACCTCAAATATTTTCAAAGTCCATGGACATATGGCTTTGAAACTTTGCACACTTGTTCACCATCATCACCCCAACCTGTAAACTGGAGGAGGTAACTGTATCAAGCATTTTGTTTTTACTATCAAGCACTAAGAATAGTCGAGCGTTGCTGTCCTACGGACAGCTCTTGTTTAAATTATCAATCAATTGAATAATTCATAAAATCTTATTTGTAACTTTGAATAATTCCTCGGCATCTTTACTAAACACGAATAACAAATTAAATAAAATGTTTCAAAGTTGACAGTGTCATATTAATACCATAAAAATGTATTTTTTTCTCAATTATTGTACATATTTATTGTTTTTATCTCATATAGATAAAATAAAACATGCTATTGTTGTTGTTGGGTTGTTTTTTTCGAATTGTATGTTAATGTATAATAATAATCAATAAATTTGAGAGTTGATCTGTGTTTATTAATTATTGTAACCAAACTAAGTGACAAACATTCATTTTGAAAAAAACTTATATAACTGTAAAATATTTGTTCTGTTCTGTAACGATATCAAACATTTACTCCAAAACCGGAAGAGACCGGACAATAAACCTGTGGTACTATTCGCCGTCACTAGTAAATTCCGGTCAAAATAGACCAGGAGAGACCGGAAATTGCCGATAGGAGTACATCCCTCTATAAATAGATTTTCGGAATATTTAGGTCATCAACTCATCATTCTATTCAGCTTTCGGATACATGTACCATAATAACCCACTGTGTACTACAAAATGATAAATAAAAATACCCCGAAGAGCGCGATTTATTGACGGAAAAGGTTATTTCATTTGAAAATGTTTGCATTGCGAAATTCTCCAGTTCGCTATTCATTGTATATATCGCGACATTTCATTTTTAATTAATAATCAAGCACCCTCATACTGATCGGAATGATCGGCTTTTATTATGTCCGACTAAAAGGCTCGAGAAGTTGCTGTCGCCCTTTCTCATTCCATAAGAGGCGCCGCGCTTCGGCGCGGACGCCAAAAATAAACTTATACAGGAAAACACATACAGATATACAGTATGATCAGAAAATACCACAGAGCTTGCAGCCCTTTGATTTAAAGAATGAATCATTCGATGTATTTAGATTTTGGTTTGGTGGGAGGGATTTAGTTTCCGAATATTAATAAGGTCTTTCCGACAGTACACATGATGTTTTGACGTTGTGATATTTTCCAAAAGCAGAGATATTACAAGGTTTGTCGAGATGAAACAGGTTGACATTTTCATCAACTCCATAATGGAGAAGATTATATGTCGATATGCATTGAAACAGACGTTGTCAAGACGTCTTTAATATCCAACCAAACAATGATAGGCGTCATGTCGCGTTAAAATGTGTCGACATGCCGACACATGAGTTATTACGCTTATGGCTTCTAGGAGGTCAATTCAAGCTCCATAGTATTCCGTACAACTGGCTCCATATTCTATATGACATCATATCAAAGAGTTTTCCCCAGAGACTAATATCACAATGCTCAATACGTATTTTATTTGTTTGTATAATAAAGGACTAGAAATTTAAGACATTGATGTACAGCGCACTTAGTCTGTAAGCGGAAATAAAAACGTCGCTTTTTAAAACGCTTTATGCAATAGATCAGCGCATGTATGTTTTTAATGCTTCTCTTTCTCAACTGTTTTCGATTTAAGAAATAAAAAATCGCATGCATTAAAATTTTCTCGGAATGTTTGTGACATTTCTCTCGGCAGGATGAAACAATTTGCTGTCAGGAAATTGGAGGAATTAAACTTTCGGCTCCAATGGAAACCATACGTATTACATCACACAAATCTATGACTTGTAGAACAATCAACATGAGTCATAATATATTAATTTACAATATGATATTCTGGGACAGATTTGTTTGCATAGAAATGCATTGTCATCATTTTCGGCTAATCCCTCTCGAACAAGAAATCAATGTTTTCACATCAGAAATGGATCTTGTATAGTGGAAGTAATTCTATCGTCGGTGTTTGAGGGAAAAGACAATTATTTTCCGAATAGTTTTTCTCGGAACATTTGCGTTCACTTTGATTTTTTTCCGTATAAACGCTGGGCACAGCGATGACGTCACTGTTATCTTTATGTGATAACATTTATTTCATTTAGAGATGAATTAAGTAAATGTTTATTGTAAATGAATATTTTAGTAAAACGCGTGTACATGTAGAATCTATTCTACTGCAAATTTCATGAGGGTTTGAAGCGTTCAAAAAATCATTGTTGTATTTCGTTCCTAGCAAGTCTTTTACAAAAAAAAGTATTCGATTTTGAGTCTGGCATCGCTGCAAAAAATGTTTTGGATATTACCTTGTTAAATTTCTTAATGTGTTATCTTCATATTTGACCCTTTATACATGACCTTTAAGTAGACGAGACTGTACTTGACCTTGTCTCATAAATGACCTTTGCGTTGAAGGTCAATTAAATGGGATGTCTTCATATTGAACACAACCCTTTAAGTAGACCAGACTAAACTTGACCTTGTCTCATAAATGGCCTTTGCATTGAAGGTCAATTAAATTGACTGCCTTCATATTGAAGACAACCATTTAAGTAGACCAGACTGAACTTGACCTTGACTCATAAATGACCTTGAACTGATTGCATTTTCATAATTTCCCTTTTAAGAAGTTTAAACAAAACATGACAAAGACCTCTAATTGACTTAGCTGATAGGTCAAATTATTGAATTTTGCTAAAATTGGTCTTAACTTCATTAATAATTGGAGGATTGCTTCCATATTTGGATAAACAACGCTTATGACAAAACCGAGTAAAATGATTTAAAATGACATTGACCGTCAAGTGGTTTGATTTTTGCTAAAATTTGAGCACACATTCTTTACATACATCTTACACATGAAAAAAAATGTTATCTGTATTCTTAACGTAGCAAGGCTTTATTCTGTAATTACCAAAAAGACAGTAATATTGTGTCCGTTTATAATATAGATAGTCTGCACAAAGATATACTTAAAAATAATCCGTGCTATAGATACACAATGTATTTTTGTATGCTCGAAGTTTATTTGATGTTGCTTTTTTGGGGGGACCTATTATGGCAGCCTTTAATAGGGTTGGCCGTTTAAATTTGGCCGGTCCGACCAAGGGGTCAAATTATTGACTAGAGAAACATCAGCGTGTCTCTAATTGGGTTTGAACCCACATGAGAATTTGACCATTATTGGCATGGCAAATGTGCATTAAGGCCTCAACAGACGGTAGGATTTTGAAGTACAACACCAATTAAAACTAAGATGTACAGGCAAATCTTCATGTGTGAAGGCTACTATTTCTTGAATTCAGAAACCTTAAGTCTAGATGTAAGGGATAGGACATGTTCTATTTTGAAAATCTTGTCGTACAGATTTCTACATACCTCCCACAATGACAAGTACCAGATTATCAAATTATCTCCTGATAACGGGTGTAATGACTGAAATTAGGTCTAAAAGGTTAAAAAAACTCTTCAGGAGACCCAAAGTTGTGTTAGGTTCGAATCCAAATTATTCCGAAGATGATTATGTCACGGTATTGAACTGTTCTCTAATAAGGGGAGGGGAGGTAGTTTGTAGGCGGCCGGATAGCTTAGTCAGTAGAGCCGCAGTACGGTATTCCGAGGGTTCCAGGTTTTAGTCTCGGTCAGGCTTCACATAAAAAAAATATATATATATATTTAAATGGTGGTGTTTCAATCATTACTCATGGCGAAAAAAGTATTTAGTGAGTAAAGTATGTAAAGGATCAATTGGGAGGGATCCTTTTTAGTGAAACCTCAGATGATTCCTACAGTGTAGAATTACCATCTGAATGCAAGTGTTGTATTGCTTTGAAAATTGTACATCTTATCTCTAATTAGTCGCCGGTAGAAACCGGCGACTATATTTGTAACAGTTTAATATTATACCTATGGTAGGAGAAGGCATTAAAATCTGTAAATATAAGCATAACAATTACTGAACAATTAAAGACTACAATTGTTTTCAGTAATCTCAAAAATTCAAACATACAATAATGTTGCTCAATGAAATGAAATATTCAAATATTGACATCGTAAAAAGCAACATTACAATTTTTATAAAATGAATTAATGACGTATCCCTATGGATCAGTCATTGAGTTTAGGGATGTTTTTCCTTTTTTTCAAAGTGTCAAGCGTTGCTATTTTATGATAAATAAATCATGCATGATATTTGAAATGACACTTTTAAATTATCTGGTTGTTTGTATGTTATGAGACCTACTCTATTTTTTTTATCTTATTTATTATAAACAGCTTCTCCCAGAATCACGTGACTACACGTTATATGTTACTGTTATAAAATCTATTAATAGTAACAAATGGCTGATAAGACAGACATACAGGTAACTTTTGAATGGTTGGCAGCTGGTTAAAGTGTAAATCAAAGTAATTTTGTTTGAAAAATCTCGGTATGACAGTAGGGGCCGGATCGTATTGGATACACAGTGAAAACTAATAAATTATCTTTGTGTTGATAGTTTATCGCATTGAAAGGCAATTAAACGTTGACTATATCGTATGTAACGACAGAAATATTAATTTCAGCTAAATAATATATTTTTTCGATAATGCATAAGAATAATTTTTTTATGCAAACACCACTTTTACAGTAGAATTGCATTGTTTTATGCAATAATTAAGCATATATATTTTCATAGTCACTTTGCAAATATTCGAGGATCGGTAATATTATCGGATTCTGAAGTAAACCATACGGAGTTCAAATGTATGGTACAACGGTATATTTACAAGTAGAATTATAATCATATCACTTGCTTTACAAGCCTCGATGACAAGGTGTTAGATTTTAAGTTAGTTTCAAATTGAAGACTGTAGGTTCGATAAAGTGATTTTTTATGTTTTCTTTTATAATACTTTTTGTATTTTGCAAAACTTGACCTTTTATCAAAATTATGAAATAAAAAGAGTGCTAGAAATGAAACACACGATTTATCAACGTTAAAAAGATATAATAAAAATCAATTTATGAAAACTACACACAGGATTTGTCCAAGATTCGAACTTGCGCCTACTACATGTAGGTTACAACTTCGTCATACTTTCCACTAGGCCATCGAGCAGTATTAATTGATATAATTATACATGTAATTATACTTACAATAAAATCGTTAACATTAATCATGATAAGTTATGTAAGCTAACGAAACTGCTCCCGAAAATTATTGAGTCTCGGGTAAATATTGCCAAACAATACTTGCTTATTTAATAATGATAACAGTTTCTTGACAAAATTGCTAAGCAAGTTTGTTCAAATATGATGTTTTATTATAACATAAGATAAATTTATTGTATAAAACTCTTTTACAAAGTTTATAGCAAGAAAGATATAATTGTGGCAAGTACATTAAAACGTGTTTATGAATAAACATTACTCAACTTATTGTTCCTCTTTTCTTTATACTCGAACCATTAAACTGATTTCTTTTATTTATGATAATACAATCAAATTTCTATCCGGCGACTTGATGCTTTAGCATCAAAATCTCTACTTGTTAGTGTTGTACACCTAAATCCTTTAAGCCTGTGTGTTAGAACGTTTCTCTATCAAACGTCCATGGATAAAGACATCACGTGGTATCACAGCTTTAAAGAGGTGCTCGGTTCAATTTAACTTCCGAGCTCTATCATTTTAATAAAACTTTTTTAAGAGCCTCCTCAGTCTCAACCTCGCAATAATGGTATATTAGCAAATGCCAATTGTAACAAATGCCATATGCGTATATTATTTTCTCTTTCCATCGGTCAAATATTCTCTGAAAAGCGATCCTCTGTCTTTATAACAGCAGTATAATTTCTTCAAAAAGACTTCACAATAAATTTAACCTCTGTGAAGCAACAAACATAATCATTATCTGCTCTACAGACTGGTTCAACTTTAGCCGGGTCAAAATGGCATGAATAACCGACGTTACACCATCCACATGATGGGTGCGGCTTCTTTAAATAACATAATAATAAATAATAATATATTCTTTTTTATTATATTCTTTATAAAAACGGTTCTGAAAATGACCAAAATATACTTACAAACAATATTCCAAATCATTAAACATGAAGAAATAAGTAACTTCATCTCGGGATGTTGAAAAATATTTCGTCTGCAAAACAATATAGACAACAGTTAATTTTTTTTCCTCATTCCCATTATATGAATGGCGTTTACTTCCCGTTTGGAATCATCATTGTTATGAAATGTTTTAAACGATATGTAAATACACACGACTTGTTTATTGCAGAGTTCCCACTGACATATATTCTGTATACAAGTTAACTTAGTTTCCCAATATTCTAAAAATAGAAACACATGAACTTTAAGCAGTTAGTCCATATGCCTGTCGAGGAATTATTTGATAGTTATCATTTTAGCGGGATGGGAAATATGTACTAATGGATAACTCATTTTTACATTGCTCAATACAATTGATTAGCTTTATTGAAATGCTTGGCTCGGTTAATAACTACTCGGTATGGCCAGTTCAAGAAATATTTAGTGTATAATATCATCTTAATACATCCAACAGTATAATGAAATATAGATCTATATGTGCAAGTTTTTACCCCTAATATATTAAACTTTAACGAGGAAACGTATAGGAAAAGTGTATAATTCAATGTGAGAGTCTTTGGTCAATGAATTAAATGAACATGAGGTCGACATGCTATTTATCATAATACTCCACTATAATTATATTACAATACATGTAACTACAATGAGGTTCAAAAGCCTAAAACATAAGATTTGAAAATCTTACATTGATAACTTTGGACACTTAATTACAGCTGAAAAATATGAAAAAGATAATAAAGCATATTAAAAATGAAATTGAAAAAAATTTCAAAAGCGTTTTTAAACACTTTTCACCCTGTATGTGATTTTGCACGATGAAAAACAATTTTTTAACCAGGTTTTCCGAAGGAAAAAACTGGTTATTAGATTGAGGTATGTCGGCGGGCGGGCGGATGGGCGTAAACACTATCTTCTGTGCGGGGTTTTGTGATTGGGTAATATTTGACCTAATTATGGCCCTTTGTTTTTTTCTTTATATAGAATATATAGTGAACAATTTCTTCTGTGTGCAACTCCTCCTAAATTTCTCAACTGATTTTGACCAAATTTTCACAGAAGCTTTGTCATCAAATGCCCTTGCGCATATTGTTGGATAATATTTGACCTAATTATGGCTCTTTGTTTTTTATCCTTATATAGAATATATAGTGAACAATTTTTTCTGTGCACAACTCCTCCAACATTTCTCAACGGATTTTGTTCAAACTTTCACAGAAGCTTTGTCATCAAGTGCCCTGATGCATATTGTTTGGGTTTTGTGATTAGATAATTTTTTTACCTAATTATGGCCCTTTGTGTTTTTTTCCTTAAATTGTATGTAGTGAACAATTTCTTCTGTTGCGCAACTCCTTCTACATTTCTCAAGGGATTTTGTTCAAACTTTCACAGACTAGCTTTGTCTTCAAGTGCCCTGGAAAATATCTACAATGGTGATAATTGAAAACCTGGTTTCATGGCATTGCCATGTTTCTTGTTTTTTCTGGAAAAAGGAGCGATTTACCACATGTATTTGTTATAGACCTACATCAAATGATATAAGATCTCGAAAAATAACTGTCCCGTCGCGTCAAAAAAAATATCCTTTAAGTATTTGAGTTTTCAAATTTTGTTTATTGAGCTTAGTAGTAAGAAAGAAGAGACTGAAGTTGCGATGTACGCTCCCTTTACGGCTTCTAAAGTACACTGCATGCGTGCAATTAGTAGCAATTGCCTATACGGGAAAATGTAAATAAGTCTACAGAAATCTGACCCTATTTTTGAAATAGATTTACTGTTTACTGTTATAAAAAATACAATTAATAGTATACATTTAACAAGAGGGCCAAGATGGTCCTAGATCGCTCACCTGACCCATCGAATTCATCCGAACAATTACCTAGACAAGCATTCTGACCAAGTTTCATGACAAGTGAGTCAAAAATGTGACTACTAGAGTGTTAACAAAGATTATCCATATTTGAGCAGTGTGACCTAGTTTTTGACCCCCCAAGGTGACCCATACATGTGAACTTGACCTAAAAATCATCAAAACAAACTTTCAGACCAATTTCCAGGATACTTGAATCAAAACAGTAGCCACTAGTGTTAACAAGGTTTTTCTATTTTTAGCTCCGGTGACCTAGTTTTTCATCCGAGATTACCCATGTTCGAAATCATCCGAGCAATTACCTAGACAAGCATCCTGATCAAGTTTGATGATAGTTGAGTATAAAATGTGACCACTAGAGTGTTAACAAGTTTTTTCTATATTTGGGCGGTGAGACCTAATTCTTCATCCGAGATGACCCATGTTCGAACTTGACCTAGAAATCATCAAAACAAACTTTTAGACCAATATCAAGGATATTTTTAGCTCCTGTGACCTAGAGATGACACATGTTCGAACTCATCCGAGCAATTACCTAGACAAGCAACCTGACCAAGTTTGATGACAATTGAGTCAAAAATGTGACCACTAGAGTGTTAACAAGGTTTTTCTATTTTTAGCTCCTGTGACCTAGTTTTTCTTCCGAGATGACCCATGTTCGAACTCATCCGAGCAATTACCTAGACAAGCATCCTGACCAAGATTGAAGATAATTGAGTCAAAAAAGTGACAACTAGAGTGTTAACAAGGTTTTTTTCTATTTCTAGCTTATGTGACCTAGTTTTTTTATCCGAGATGACACATGTTCGAACTCATCCGAGCAATTACCTAGACAAGCAACCTGACCAAGTTTGATGACAATTGAGTAAAAAATGTGACCACTAGAGTGTTAACAAGATTTTTCTATTTTTAGCTCCTGTGACCTACTTTTTCATCCGAGATGACCCATGTTCGATTTAATCCCAGCAATGACCTAGACAAGTTTCCTGACCAAGTTTGATGACAAAATTGTGACCACTAGAGTGTTAACAAGGTTTTTCTATTTTTAGCTCCTGTGACCTAGTTTTTTATCCGAGATGACCCATGTTCGAACTCATCCGAGCAAGTACCTAGACAAGCATCCTGATCAAGTTTGATGACACTTGTGTCAAAAATGTGACCGCTAAAGTGTTAACAAGATTTTTCTATTTTTAGCTCCTGTGATCTAGTTTTTCATCTGAGATGACCCATGTTCGAACTCATCCAAGCTATCACCTTAACAAGCATCCTGACCAAGTTTGATGATGATTGAGGCAAAAATGTGACCGCTAGTGTTAACAAGGTTTTTCTATTTTTAGCTCCGGTGACCTACTTTTTCACCAGAGATGACCCATGTTCGAACTCATCCGAGCTATCACCTAGACAAACATCCTGACAAAGTTTGATGATGATTGAGGCAAAATTGTGACCTCTAGAGTGTTAATAAGGTTTTTATATTTTTAGCTCTTGTGACCTAGCTTTTAATCCGAGATGACCCATGTTCGAACTCATCCGAGCTATCACCTAGACAAGCATCCTGACCAAGTTTAATGATGATTGAGGCAAAAATATGACCGCTTGAGTGTTAACAAGGTTTTTCTATTTTTAGCTCCGGTGACCTTATTTCACAGATATACATGCTTATATTAAGCTCCATGATTATTTACATCAGTGTTAAACAACAGGTTTACCGTGAACAAAATATCTCGAAATTAATAAGGATTACAAACCCTAATTTAGAATAATGTGGTTTGCTTCAGGCTGTTTTCTTATAACTTCCCCGTGGTCCAGGGGTTACACGCTCGTTTAGGAAGCGAGAGGTCTGGGGTTCAAATCCCAGTTAAGGCAACTCATGTTGTTTTTTTTTTTTTTATTTATTTTAAATTGTTTAAGCCAAATAAACATTGAATTGAATATCAGTGTTGCAATTAGCCTTATAGCCAATTTACTACAGTTATAACACTGGAAACAGCATTGCTGGCACTATACAAATAATCTCACAACCTTCACCGAAACCCAAACAAATTCAGCGCCTTCTGTGCTTTGATTTTTTATATAATACGCGCTGAAATGTAGCTAAAAATAGCGCTTTGTTTACGTGGATTAAATTATAAGACCGTTACTTATGGTAGAAATCGATTATCGATTGCCCTAAATTCGTCCCTGTCCTAGAGTCAACATCCTTACTTTATTTTTCAGAAAGTCTAAATAACAAATGTTCATTTAGGTGGCGTTTAATACCGATCACAATAATCCGAAGCTTTACAGAAATAGCCGAGCAATTTTCATTGATTAAAATAATAATCATCCATTGTGCATTTATTGACAATTCTATAAGTCAAAGCTACTTTTAAACTTTGAATGCATTATAATTCGCTGGATACTTGTACCAAAATAAAAATATTTCTTTCTTTTACATCGATAGTTTTAAGCTGTTTTGAGAACTACTTTTTG
This sequence comes from Ruditapes philippinarum, assembly GCF_026571515.1. Taxonomy (NCBI): domain Eukaryota; kingdom Metazoa; phylum Mollusca; class Bivalvia; order Venerida; family Veneridae; genus Ruditapes; species Ruditapes philippinarum. Next base: position 164,837 of record NW_026855146.1, on the reverse strand, counting down.
TTGTTAGGATTGTTGGAAAGCGCTGTTCCTGAGATTGAATGTCAGCATTGTTTTTCCTGGTCTGCGATCAGAAAATACAAACAGAAGTAACTTATCATTCACTATACTCGAAGTAAGTATAACAAGAGGGCCATGATGGCCCTGAAATCGCTCACCTGCATATAGGCCCCTGGGGTAGGGCCAATTTTAACTCAAGGGCTTTTATTTAAACAATTTTGGAAAAAAACCATTAGAAGATGTTTCATGATAAATATCTTAGCTCTAGCTCTTTGGGTTTTTAAAAGAAGATTTTTTAAGTTTTTAATATACACATATAGGGAAAAAATGACCCCCCCCCTCCCGGGTCTGTCCAATTTTGACCCAAGGGATTTTATTTGTACAAACTTTGTAGACACCCATTAGAAGATGTTTCATGCTAAATATCTTAGCTCTAGCTCTTTGGGTTTTTTAAAAAAAAAAAAGATTTTTGAAGTTTTTACTATAAACACAATATCATATAGGGAAAACAATGACCCCCTGGGGCAGGGCAAATTTTGACCCTAGGGCTTTTATTTGAACAAACTTGGTAGACACCCACTAAAAGATGTTTCATGCCAAAAATCTAAGCTCTAGCTATTTGAATTTTTTAAAAGAAGATTTTTAAGTTTTTACTATTTACAAATAAGGAAAATCAATGACTCCCCCCAGGGCGGGGCCAATATTAACCCCAGGGCTATTATTTGAACAACCTTGGTAGACTCTGAATAGATGATGCTTCATGCCAAATATTTAAGCTTTAGCTCTTTCGTTTTTTTAAAGAAGATTTTTTTTAGGTTTTTTTCTCTTGGTTGCCATGGCAACCAGAGTTCTGCATAGAATTAAATTCTTTGAACAATTTTTAAAGTTCACTACCAAAGGAACATTCCTGTGAAGGTTTGATGACATTGGCTTAGCCGTTTATGAGGAGATGTCGTTTAAAGTAAAAGTTTACGGAGGGCGGGACGCCGGACGAAAAGCGATCACAAAAGCTCACCATGTCACTTTGTGACAGGTGAGCTAAAAAGATCTGAAAAGTTGTGACCGCTCTGAGAGCATATAAGACACACCACCGACCACTAAAGAGGACCTACATTTAGTGCCCATTCAGTTTGAAAGATTATAGTTGGAGGTGTGGCTTTCTTTATAAATGCTGAAGGATATAACGTTGCCACAAACATTCTATTCGATTATAATCAAGATCCTTACGTAGGACAGCAGGCTCGATTATTCTCAGTGCTTGATAGTTAAACAAGAGTCTGGATAATGTAGAACTTTTTAAGTTGAAAACGGGCCATAACTATGTCGAAATTATGGACCTTGAAAACTGTCCTCCTAAATTATGCTCTCTAATAAATGCGTAAAGTTTCAATCTATTCCCTTTCCAGATTTGGAGATAGTGTTACGTCCGACGGCTGTTTGAGAACAATAACTCTCATTTTCTTTGGATAGTCGAGCTAATTATTTTAACCGAATAAATGCAAAATCTAAAATCATAACATTATACACCATTTTTATAATATTTTCAAATTCAAATAACTTTGTTTATTCAAGTAACATTTTACAAAGAAATCTGAAGCGCCACAAATAGTTTTGGGATTTTAATATGTAATCTATATCGTAGACGTTTGATATTGCACGGATTTGGTATGTCTCAACTTGCAGATTTCACGTCTGCTTTATAGTTAATCCCTACATAAACAAAAAAAATATTATACACATTCGTATGTAGTATAAGAACGATTGCATACTAACTTCTGTGAAGACTTTTTATGCTTGCTGCATGAAAGGTGTAATGTAAAATAACATATCATCAGATATTTTACATTTTTAAACATTTACATGGAATGTAATAAATGTAATCATAATAGATCTATTAAAGTTGCCTGCCTTAAGATGAGAAAAAATGATTTCAAGGAAATCAAAATATAAAAAACAACCATCCACGACAAGTTTACAGGTCTAAAACATAAACACAAAATTACACATCTTTCACTATAAATATTCACTATCAAAATATATTAAAATTGTGCACAGATTTGAGACATGATTATTTATTTACAAAAAACGTTATAAATGTGTTATCAATTGATCCAATAAAACCATGAAGATACGGTTTTGTAAATATTAATTACAAATAAAGGTATTTCCTATCCTATACTACGCGCCTAGGTTAGCTATATTTATAATTCCCGTGCTAAGTCGTGGTGGTGCTTGGGATAATCACGTGATACTGTAACGGCAGCCATCTTACGATACGAAAATGCCTGGCCCTTACTCGGACAGTTTCTTCTGCCGAAAATATACATGTAGTCTAAAACTAACACTTGCAATTCAAAGTTTGTTTGCTACATAAAGAATATCAATTTACTATTTGCAAACTTTTTCTCTGCCCGACTATGTTGATGATTTTCATTGGCTGAAACCAACACGTGATCAATGCACATGAAAGGTGTGAACTGATTTCATTTTCATTAAAATTATGCCTTTAATCGGACATATAACAATTTTTATTAATACAAATAATTTTATTAAACAATCCCAGAAGCATTAAAGATAATAAAAATCATTTCAAAGTAATAAATGCATACAACTTGTAAATTTGTGTATGACAACTAACCCCCTAAACAAAATATAATAGACTCAACCAAAACAAGCGTTTGCTTCTTTTTGCATAACCATGATTTGCAAACCAAATTTAAGAGCAAACCTATTGTAAAAATAATACTATGACCACAGCAGATTTCGTACAGAAAATAGACAAAACTAAAGTTTAATACATATATTTTATTTGAATATCTTCATTTTCTTCCATACAATAAATCAATCATCAATGAGTCAGTTTGCAAATGTTTTGTAAAATAAGACAGTGACATTGACTTAATTAAAAGCGCAACAGGGAAAACCTTTTTGTAACTTTCCCTATCTATATGATAAATATTCACGCTGTTGTAATGTTACATACGAGAGTTTACTCCCGGTTGTTAGGTTGTTACGTATACTGCAGTAAACTGTATAGTTGACCAGTCATTATTTAACAAAATCTAGTGTATCTGAATAAATCTAATAAATACATTATAGTATCACACAAGTCTAGTGTTTCCCTGGTAAACACCTGTGATTATAAATATGCTGTGGGAGTGTAAGTGTTACAGTTAGAAATTAGCTATATGCCCCAAACTGTTCGTGCAGTAAGATACTTGCTTTCTACAAATCTTGACCATAGCCGTTGAAAACACTTTACAAATTGCCCTTGTTTCATCAAGATGAAACTTCCTTTTCGGTAGCATTTTCGGTACTATGATAGGATGACAATAGCGACCTCATTAAGGACAATCAATATGCATGACTTTTGTCTGGGAGATCCTTCAGTTAGCGCAATTTGTATGCAAAACATATTGATGAAATGCAGTGATATTTTTTCTAGCTTAAACACTGATATCGGGTCAGACAACATTTCTAACTGAAATATGTCCTTGCCTAATGAAGAAAGACGGTGAATTCAGAGCAGTGTTTCAACCTGATACTAAAATAACATCATACATGTGTACATGTGTTTATGTACACCTTAAATCGGGTGAAAATGTAATTAATGAAAGAAAATTATTACATGTTAATGAAGGGAGCATCGGCAGCATAATAATAATAAATAATATCTTTATTTAAAGAAGGTTACACATTAAGAACATACAATAACAATCATATATATCTTATTTCCAAAGTGGCCTTCTGAAAAAGAAAACAACAACAACAACAACAACAGGACATGCATAGGTAGAAAAATGAATGTATAATATGTAATTTTTAGAATAGTACAACTCATATACTTTCGACAGGCACTCAACAATTTTTGTTTAAACATATATGTATATTGCATCATTTGTTCGTTCGTTCATATATTTATTCATTCATTCATTCACTCACTCATTCATTCATATGAACATCAAGATATGCTTTGTACTTTTCTTTAAAACATTTAAGGTTATTAACATTACGAATATTTAAAGGTATATTGTTCCATATGTTCATGCCATAATAAGAAAATGTGTCTTTAATATAATTTGTTTCAGGTCTTGTCCATAATACAATATCTTTCCGTGACCTAGATCTTAAGTTATATATTTTGTTGTCGGATATTGTTATATAATCTCAATAGGGAATATCAACTTACAAAAAAAATGTATATGTGGTAGCAACGATTTTCCAAAATGGATCGTTTTGTTGTAAACAAAAACTTCTTTTCTTCTTCTTCAATGGAACAGATTCTTATTCCTAACCTTTACTTAAGATAGTTTGGGTAAGACTTACATAAATAGCTTTGTATAGTTAGACATTTAAGCACTTTCAAATCATTTTTCGAGTCTAAGGAGTACTGGTGTCATATGAAGATACATGTATATGTTTGTTTATTGTAAATGTCAACATTGTGTTTATTAGTACTGTTGAAGTTTATTTATTTCGGAACCGTTGTAAATATTGTATGGACCGATGCACTTCAAATCAAAGCACAGAAGGCGCTGAATTTGTTTGGGTCTCAGAATGTAAGAAAGGTACAGGTTGTGAGATTATATGTATAGTGCCACCAATGCTTTCAAGCGTTTTAATTGTTGTAAATTGGCTATAAGACTAATTGCACTGATATTCAATCCAATGTTTATTTGACTTAAACAATTTGGGAAAAAATGAGTTGCCTTTACTGGGATTTGAACTCCAGACCTCTCGCTTCCTAAGCGAGCGCGAAAACCCTTCAGCCACGGTGAATTTATATGTGAACGGCCTGAAGAAAACCATATTATTCTAAATTAGGACTTGTAACGACTTTAACTGTTGTTTAACACAGATGTAAATAATCCTGGAGCTTACTATAAGCATGTATATTTATAAAGAATCAAACGGCTCAAGCTCTGTGGTATTTTCTGATCTTTGCAATCTAAATCGTGCTGTATATCTGTATGTATTTTCCTGTATAAGTTTATTTTTGTGCCCCCACATTAGTGGCGGGCATTTAGATTTACCCTTGTCCGTCCGTCCGTCCTTCCGTCCGTTCACTTTTGTGTCGCATGTAACTCAAAAAGTATTTGACCTAGAGTCATGAAACTTTACAGGAATGTTGATCAGCATGTGTAGTTGTGCACCTGGGTATTTTCATCTGGATATTTTTAGTATTTTCAGAGTTATTGCCCTTGACTGAGTAAAATTTTGCAATTTTCAACTTGTGTCGCATGTAACTCAAAAAGTTTTTGACCTAGAGTCATGAAACTTTACAGGAATGTTGATCAGCATGTGTAGTTGTGCACCTGGGTATTTTCGTCTGGATATATTAAGTATTTTCAGAGTTATTGCGCTTGACTTAGTAAAATTTGCAATTTTCAACTTGTGTCGCACGTAACTCGAAAAGAATTTTACCTAGTCATGAAACTTTACAGGAATGTTGATCAGCATATGTAGTTGTGCACCTGGGTATTTTCATGTGGATATTTTTAGTATTTTCAGAGTTATCGCCCTTGACTTAGTAAAATTTGGCAATTTTCAACATGTAACTCAAAAAGTATTTGACCTAGTCATGTAACTTTACAGAAATATTGATCAGCATGTGCAGTTGTGCACCAGGTATTTTCGTCTGGATTTATTTAGTATTTTTAGAGTTATTGCCCTTCACTTAGAAAATTTTTGCAATTTTCAACTTGGATTTGACATAGTCATTAAACCTTATGGGCAGGTTGCTCAGCATATTTTGGATTTGCACCTGGGGTTTCGCTTGTGGATTTATCAAATATTTGTAGTTATTTCCCTTGACTAAGTAAAAAGATTGACAGAACAGTGGCGCGGTGGGGGCACCCGTGTCCTATGGACACATTTCTAGTTATGTACTATAATTCATCTTGCAAGGCACCAGAGTTTGATACATATGGAATTTTGTATAACTAGAGTTGCATCAAAAAATCATTTATGTTCATTTTTTATGACAGCCACACTTTATCCTTGCATATCATGGCTACTTCCTTAACAAAGACACTTAAAAAAGAATTTAAAAGAAAAAAGTTTCCTCGACTGGGATTTGAACTCCAGACCTCTCACTCACTAAGCGAGCGCGTTACCCCTGCACCACGGAGAAGTTGTACGTACCATGCCTGAATAAAATCAAGCCATTCTAAATTTAGAACTTCCATTGCATTTCGGGTTTGTAATCCTTATTAATTTCGAGGTATTTTGTTCACGATAAACCTGTTGTTTAAAATTGAAGTAAATAATTTAGCGAAAATCTTCTCGCCAAAACAGTCCGACATGTAGAATCTATATATTCCACTACTCGGCAGTCAGATTTCTTTGTGAAGTATTCGGTAATCGACATCGCTAGAATCTATATATTCCACTACTCGGTTTGTGTAGTATTCGGTAATCGACATCGCTAAAAATAGTATTTTCATTGATAAAATCATATTCATCCGCGTAATTTGTGATTGTGCATTTATTGACAATTCTATAAGCCAACGCTATTCTTAAACTTTGAATGCGTTGTAATTTGTTGGATACTTGTAACAAAATAAAAATATTTCTTTCTTTTAAATCGCTAGTTTTAAGCTGTTTTGAGAACTACTTGTTGTTAGGTTTGTCGTGAAACTTCTGTGTCAGAGATTGAATGTCCGCTTTGTATTTACTTATTTTCGATCAGAAAATACAATAAAACAATATTAGAAATCTTCGACCATTTGTGAATTATTTTGCCTGAAAATTAATGCGCCTGCCTTTGACCATTTTTACGCAGTGATCTCCCCTGAATTTTTCATCGTTAGTGTACATATAAAGGGAAAAACCGCTTCAAAAAAGTGGACTACTTTCGGCATTTGCAATTAACAGCATTAGACTCTGAAATTTCGCTACCATTATTTGTTTGGTCTGACGACCCAAACAAATAAAAAGGTAAGTCAAGTATTCAAGAAAAGTATTGCAATACTTATTGAGCAAAGCCTTTGTATTGAGACGCTGTAGTGTATAGTGTTAGACCGTTGATCTCTCAACCATACTTGTGCGGGTTCAAATCCCAGTATTTCCATTTTTTTTTGATGATATATTGTTTTCAATGTAGCGAGTACGACTGACAGCGCTAGCGCGACTGAGAGTGCCACAGAGGGCGAAGACATTGCTTAAATTGCTGAAAAATTTGAATTGAATTTATCTTATTATATATGTGTTGTAACATTCTCGTAAATAAAATCGTGGAAAATATATGTAAACAAGAAGGCCATGATGGCCCTGAGGTCGCTCACCTGTATAAAGGCACTTTAAACCCCAGGGTTTTTATTTGAACAAACTTAGAAGACACCCATTTGAAGATGTTTCACAATGTTAAGTTTTTACTACACACATATAATGAAAAACAATGATCTACCCCCCCCCCCCCCCCGTCAGGGCCAATTTTAATCCAGGGTTTTTTATTTGAACAAACTTGGTAGACACCAATAAGAAGATGTTTCATGCTAAACATCTAAGCTCTAGCTCATTGGGTTTTTTAAAAGAAGATTTTTTAAGTTTTTACTATACACATATAGTTAAAAACAATGACACCGCTGGGGCGGGGCCAGTTTATTTGAACAAACTTTGTAGACATTCACTAGAAGATGTTTCATGCTTAATATCTAAACTCCAGCTATTTGGGTTTTTTCAGTTTTTGCTATACACATATAAGGAAAATCAATGACCACCGGGGCGGGCCAATTTTGACCTCAGGGCTTTTATTTGAACAAACTTGGTAGACACCCATTAGAACATGTTTCATGCTTAATATCTAAACACCAGCTATTTGGGTTTTTTCAAAGAAGATTTTTATGTTTTTGCTATACACATATAAGGAAAATCAATGACCCCCTGGGGCGGGGCCAATTTTGACCCAGGGCTTTTATTTGAACAAACTTTGTAGACACTCACTAGAAGATGTTTCATGCTTAATAGCTAAATTCCAGCTATTTGGGTTTTTTTAAAGAAGATTTTTTAAGTTTTTGCTATACACATATAAGGAAAATCAATGACCCCCTGCGGCGGGGCCAATTTTGACCCCAGGGCTTTTATTTGAACAAACTTGGTAGACACCCATTAGAAGATGTTTCATGCCAAATATCTTAGCTCTAGCTCTTTGAGTTCTTTAAAAGAAGATTTTTTAAGTTTTTACTATATGCATATAGGGAAAATCAATGACCCCCTGGGGCGGGGCCAATTTTGACCCCAGGGCTTTGATTTGAACAAACTTGGTAGGCACTCATTAGAAGATGTTTCATGCCAAATATCTATGCTCTAGCTCTTAGGGTTTTTTAGAAGAAGATTTTTTAAGTTTTTCTTATTGGTTGCCATGGCAACCAGAGTTTTTAATGGAATTTAAATTTTTGAACAACTTTGAAAGGGGTCCACCTAAGGATCATTTCTGTAAAGTTTGGTTGCAATTGGCCATGTGGTTTAGGAGGAGATGTTGTTTGAAAAGTTTGACGCCATTTTTTGAAGGACGCACGACGCACGACGGACGCAGAGTGATGACAAAAGCTCACCTTTGAGCACTTCGTGCTCAGGTGAGCTAAAAAGAAACACTAAAGAGACTTTATAAAAGTATTAACACTAGAAAAAAGAATTACCCAAATGGGATTTGAACTTAAGACCTTCCGCATGCAAAACAAGTACACAAACCACTACACTAACGGACCAGATAACATGTGATTCAACTGTTTTCCTTGTAGTTCATTTTCGTATTTGACTTTTTCCTGCCACCCCTTTGTACTTTTGTATTGAGGATTTCCCATTCTCGATCATATTTGAATCGACAATACTGTTAATGACTTAAGTGTAAAATATTTGAATAGCTTTATTTTACAACTAGAATGGTTTTTGTCACAAAAACATATGTCTCCCAAAACTATGTAACTATGGTCATTTATGTGAAGTTTCATTGAAATCCCACCAGTACAAGCCTGACAAGATAGCCTGACAAGATTTTTCTATTTATAGCTCTGACGGCCATTTTGTGCAGCAAAGCGGAACATGCTGATGACATGCACAACTAGAGATGGTACTGATCACTTCTGTAAAGTTTGGTTGAAATCCCACCAGTAAAGTTTGACCTGTGAAGGCTGTACAAGAATAATCTATTTTTAGCCATACACGCCATATTTTTTAGACTCATTTCCGGGACGCTTGTCATTTTGAGGTGGGGCATTTTTAAAGTTTTTACTATATACATAAAGGGAAAAACAATGACCCCCTGGGGCTAGGCCAATTTTGACCCCAGGGCTTTTATTTGAACAAACTTGGTAGACACCCACTAGAAGATGTTTCATGCTTCATATCTAAACTCTAGCTATTTGGGCTTTTTAAAAGAAGATTTCTTAAGTTTTTACTATATACATATATAAGGACAATCAATAACCACACGGGGCCGGGCCAATTTTCACCCCAGGGCATTTATTTGAACAAACTTGGTAGACACTGACTAGATGATGTTTCATGCGTAATATTTAAGCTCTAGCTCTTTCTGTTTTCTAAAACAAGTTATTTTAAGTTTTTTCTTTTGGTTACCATGGCAACCAGAGTTCTGCTTGGAATTAAATATTTTGAACAATTTTTAAAGTTGACTACCAAAGGAACATTCCTGTGAAGTTTGGATGAAATTGGCTTAGCCGTTTATGAGGAGATGTCGTTTGTAGTGAAAGTTTACAGACGGACGCCGGACGATGTGCTTTGATCACTCCTGTAAAATTTGGTTGAAATCCCTCCAGTAGTTTGACCTGTGAAGGCCGGACAAGATTTTCTATTTTTAGCTCTGACGGCCATTTTATGCAGCAAAGCAGAACGTGCCCGTGATGTGCACAACTAGGGATGGTACTGATCACTCCTGTAAAGTTTGGTTGAAATCCCACCAGTAGTTTGACCTGTGAAGGCCGGACAAGATTTTTCTATTTTTAGCTCTGGCGGCCATTTTGTGCAGCAAAGCAGAACGTGCCGGTGATGTGCACAACTAGGGATGGTACTGATCACTCCTGTAAAGTTTGGTTGAAATCCCACCAGTAGTTTGACCTGTGAAGGCCGGACAAGATTTTTCTATTTTTAGCTCTGGCAGCCATTTTATGCAGCAAAGCCGAACGTGATGATCCGGGACGATCCGGTGTGAAATTATTGTTGCAGTCACACTTACCCCGGCAGCACTACGGTAGTTCCCAACTAACTATGCGCTCCGGATCATCCAGGCAGAGCCTAGGTGAAGCTACGGTTCATGCCGGTGCTTCCCCGGTCGTTCCCGGATGACGCCGGAAGAGCCGGCATATACCGGGGCTCTACCGTAGCTCTACCGGCTATATCATACCCCGGATCATCCCCAGTTTGTGCCGGCAGAGCTACGGTGCTTCCCCGGTATAACCCCGGTTGTTCCCGGCAGAGCTAAGGATGAAGCCGGCAAAGCTATACCTTCCCGGATCATCCCGGACCACCCCGGTGATATTAAATATTTTATTCCATCTGGGGTCGAATGCCGGATGTTCCAGGATCATCCCGGACGTTGCCGGCAGAGTTACGGATGTACTCCGGTTATTCCCAGACGTCTACCGGGGCTCTGCCGGGATGTAAGTGAGACTATAGCTCAAATTGCACAACTAGGGATGGTACTGATCACTCCTGTAAAGTTTGGTTGAAATCCCACCAGTAGTTTGACCTGTGAAGGGCGGACAACCTTAATGCGGATGGACAGACAATGGACGGACGGATAGACAGACGGCGAAGGCAAAAACAATATGTCTCCCAAAATTTTTGGGAGACATTATAATTGTAAAATTATCATATATTGAAATGGAATATCCGAAACCGAAATTCAAGCAGAACATACATTTTCTCAAATGTTAGATGACAAAGGCATGAATATTCATGTAGCATTATACATGTATATCAACACATTACTGGCATAATCGGGATTAATCAATATTCATAACTTTATAATCCTGATTGAGTGAAATTACTTTAGTAAAATACCAATTAACCTTTTACCCCATGAGCATATTGCGAAAAATGGCCGTTTTTAAAAGCCTCCTGTAACAAGTTCAAACTGCTATGAAACTATGAAAAATTCCTGTACGAAAATGCCTACCCTGACTACACCCTGATTTGACATGGGATCAGAAATTTATTCCCAGCCAGTTTTTTTTTACTATTCAGTTGAATTCAGTTGACTATAGAGAAGACAGAAGTCTATTTTTAGATTTTTTAGTATAAATCAGGGTGGATTCAACGAAATATTTAAATGAGCCAGAAAAAATACCACCCTGAAATGGAAATCCAGGGCAGAATTTTCACTCACATAGATTTCTAAAAATAGATTTACTTCTCGTTAAATTAAGAGCAATTTCAGGGTGGGATTAATTTGAAATATTTAAATGAGCCATAATTCACCCTGATTTCTATTAAAAAAGTCAGGCCAGACTTTTTTTCTCCTGTTATTATCCCGCCCCAAAATTTTGCAAATCCCACCCTGAAATTAAAATCCGCCCAGATTCCTGTTCTTTTTGATATTTGACAAAATATTAATTGAGATTTTTTTTCACTTATCTGTATTTGATTTTCATACAATTAAATACATTTCAAAAATCATTCTTGTTTGATATTTCCACCAGATAGCTGCACACTGTATTACATAATTCCACACTATAGTATCTGGACTACACAATCTGTAAACATATGAAAGCATTAGTAGAATATGCCATAGACAACTTTCAATTTATATATTAATCTAAAAGACAAGAAGCGCCGCAATGCGACGAAAACCAGGTTTTCAACGACCAAGTTTTGATGTGACAGCAAACAATAGGTCAAAGTGCACTGAAGTTATTGAGTAGATACTGAAAATTCTATTGTAAGCAAATTACCTTGACCTTGCTCCCAGATATCTAAGTGGCAATCCAAAGCTACCACTCAGCAAGTTCGGTGTCAAAAGGTCAAAGCAAACTCAAGTTATAACATGAAAACTAAATGCATTAACCTTGATCACAGACACCTGGGTAGCAATCCCAAGCTGCCTCTTGATATAAGCTACCCATTCATCAAGTTTGGTGTCAATAGACCAAAGCAAACTCAAGTTATTGAGCGGAACCTGAATTTCTATTTTTAGTAACAGTGACCTTGACCTTGATCACAGACACCTGGGTAGCTATCCCAAGCTGCCTCTTGATATAACCTATCCATACACCAAGTTTAGTGTCAATAGGCCAAAGCAATCTCAAGTTATTGAGCGGAACTTGAATTTCTATTTTTAGTAACAGTGACCTTGACCTTGATCACAGGCACCTGGGTAGCTATCCCAAGCTGCCTCTTGATATAAGCTATCCATACACCAAGTTTGGTGTCAATAGGCCAAAGCAAATTAAGTTATTGAGCGGAAACTGAATTTCTATTTTTAGTAACAGTGACCTTGACCTTGATCACAGACACCTGGGTAGCAATCCCAAGCTGCCTCTTGATATAAGCTATCCATACACCAAGTTTGGTGTCAATAGGCCAAAGCAAACTCAAGTTATTGAGCGGAAACTGAATTTCTATTTTTAGTAACAGTGACCTTGATCACAGACACCTGGGTAGCAATCCCAAGCTGCCTCTTGATATAAGCTACCTACACACCAAGTTTGGTGTCAATAGGCCAAAGCAAACTAAAGTTATTGAGCGGAAACCAAAAGTTGACGCCCGCCCGCCCGCCGACTTCAGCATTACAATAACCCGGTTTTCGTTGAAAACCTGGTTAAAAATGTAACACCTAAATATAGAGAAATATGTCCATACAGTGTAGTTTTAAAGGTATAATATTTCATTAATTGAAATCAAAACATCAAAAGAACAAAATTTAATGATTGATGAAATTATTTTAAAGAAGCTACAGCATTATAAACATATATGTACTGACTTCATGAAGTCATTAATTCCATAAAATTTGCAGGAATAATTACTTTTAATAATTAAAACTGAAACTAATTTTGATAGAAAATGAAAAAATTACCAGTAATATTTCCTCTATTGTATTATTTTGTTCCAACTACACCATTTTCTTCTTCTTCATCCTCTTGTCACATGTTACTGAAATATTTGGCTTCAACCTAAATTTTGGAAGTAGAAAAAAAAACAAATATCAATCATGTCATCATTTTTATTACATTTTAAGACTTCAGGTTTTTTGTCTAAAATGGAATGATCAAAATGTATAGTTAATTTAGAAAAATTAAGAATGATTTCATTTTCCCTCCATATTTTAAAACAGGTTACCGGGAAATTTATCTAAAATCTTTTCAGAATACTGAGCTTACAGAATTCATAATTTTATGAAAAATTAAAAATATTAAGAACTGTAATTCAATTATAACTTACCATTTATCTGTTACAATTGGCTGCTTATTTCCCTCCATTTTTTTCAAATTGAATAATGAAGTTTAACACATCTATTATGCTCCATTTTATATATAAGTTTCACAATAAATTTCCCAAGAAAGTTCTGTATAGCTGGGGTAGTTGAATTCTTAAATCTCATTTTCTATGTAATTAACAAAACTCATTTATGTATTAATATATAATTGTAAGTTGATTTATTTGAATTAAAATCACAACTAAAGCCTCCAATTTTTCTTAAGAAAATGACCATGCTGGAAATAATTTTCAGGGTGTGATATTTGCTAGGCATTTTAAACCACTGTCGGTCAGGTCAATCTGTGGTAACTTCTCTATTTTCATCTTATAACATAAAGAATTTTGAAATACTGTAAAAAGTTCCACTTGAAGGTTATTTGTTTGTAAGCTGACCTTAGAAGTAGGAGATTCTGTGCAGATTGTGAGATGATGGATAAAAACTAAAAATCTTGAACATTACTTATTGCTGACCAATAAATGCATTAAATAATAAATTTTTTGTCATAAGTTAAATGATGGCCCTGAAGTCGCTCACCTGTATATAGGCCCCCGAAGCGGGGCCAGTTTAAACCCCAGGGCTTTTATTTGAACAAACTTGGAATTAAGACACCCATTAGAAGATGTTTCATGATGTTAAGTTTTTGCTATACATTATAAGGAAAAACAATGACCTTCTCCCCACCCCCTCCCCGGCAGAGTTAATTTTAACCCAAGGGCTTTTATTTGAACAAACTTGGTAGACACCCATAAGAAGATGTTTCATGCTAAACATCTAAGCTGAGACTAGCTCATTGGGTTTTTTAAAAGAAGATTTTTTAAGTTTTTACTATACACATATAGTTAAAAACAATGACACCCCTGGGGCGGGGCCAGTTTTGACCCAAGGGCTTTTATTTGAATAAACTTTGTAGACACTTATTAGAAGATGTTTCATGCTTAATATCTAACTCTACTATTTGGGTTTTTTCAAAGAAGATTTTTTAAGTTTTTGCTATACACATATAAGGAAATCAATGACCCCCGGGACGGGGCCAATTTTGACCCCAGGGCTTTAATTTGAACAAACTTTGTAGACACTCACTAGAAGATGTTTCATGCTAAATATCTTAGCTCTAGCTCTTTGGGTTCTTTAAAAGAAGATTTTTGAAGTTTTTACTATATGCATATAGGGAAAATCAATGACCCCCTGGGGCGGGGCCAATTTTGACCCCAGGGCTTTTATTTGAACAAACTTGGTAGACACTCATTAGAAGATGTTTCATGCCAAATATCTAAGCTCTAGCTCTTTGGGTTCTTTAAAAGAAGATATTTAAAGTTTTTTCTTTTGGTTGCCATGGCAACCAGAGTTCTGCATGGAATTAAATTCTTTGAACAGTTTTTAAAGGTGACCACCAAAGGAACATTCCTGTGAAGTTTGGATGAAATTGGCTTAGTGGTTTATGAGGAGATGTCATTTGAAGCAAAAGTTAACGGACGGACGATGGACGGACGGCCGGACAAACACCGGACGAAAAGCGATCACAAAAGCTCACATCCCCCTTCTGGCAACCCCCTGATATAACATTTGGATGGGGGACGGCGCAGAAAAAGTGGTCACTTTTTTTAACAACATTTCTCAAACGAAAAACAGTGTTGAGGGTGGTCTAAATAGGGCATTTTTCTTACTGTTTGAGGCCTCAAAAAGGGGGTGGCAAAAAGCCGTCGAAACACGCTTATATAAGGG
Organism: Ruditapes philippinarum; assembly: GCF_026571515.1. Taxonomy (NCBI): domain Eukaryota; kingdom Metazoa; phylum Mollusca; class Bivalvia; order Venerida; family Veneridae; genus Ruditapes; species Ruditapes philippinarum. The sequence goes on along the minus strand of NW_026855146.1, from coordinate 149,686 downwards.
GAAAGATTAACACAGCATATAATGATTACATTTATCTCACTTCCGAGTACGTTACGATACCGAAATCAACTTGATTTCAGTAAAGTTACCGCAATCAACTTTTCATTACCGAAATCAACTCGTTAAAACTAGCCTTGTTAAAATATTGCTATTATTTCTTCATTTCTTGATGAAAATTAGTGAAATAGACTTTCAGTTAAAAAATCTAGTGAAAATATTTTGTTTTAATGATGTTATTAACAAAAATGTAATTAGAGTTACTTCCCTTTGTTCTAGTGTTAAGCATTATCATGTATATATAATACATATATAATACATATATAGTGTTTATTTAAGATAATTTATGTTTTTTTGAATTAAAGAAAACCCGACTGCATTGATGAGAATGTTCAGTTGCAACTGAAAAGTGGTATATATTCAGTTAACACGGTACAATATTAATGAACAAAGAAACATTACGAAGTAAGAATTTTTGTTCTAACCTTTATTATAACATCATTTTTATATTTTAGTCAATATATGTTTTAGTTGTTTTTTTTAATGTTTATTATGAAATAAACCGATGGTTCATTATAATATTTTATTTTTAACATACATTGTATATCTGTCAACTGTACATCCTGTCTCAATAATTTCACACCTTACTTAATACAGTAATACACAACATGTGGGATACGGACAAAAGCCCCCCCGGACGAAAGCCCCCTCCCCCATCTAAAAATAACAAGGTGGACAAAAGCCCCCCCCCCCCATGAAATTTACACATAGGACAAAAGCCCCCCCCCCCCATCAAAAATACAGGTAGGACAAAAGCCCCCCCAGTCCATGAAACATTGTTATTGAGAATCTCGTCAGTTTAATTCCAGAACTTGATGTATTGAACAAGTCAAATGCAATTGTTTTAAAAGATAATTTACATTAAGATTTAAATTTAAAGGTACAAAAGTTCTAATTTGATTTATTGTGTAATTCGTATATAATTCAGCGTGTGATAAAAGATAGTTATCAGTCTGGTCTATAAACCTTAGGGGGGCTTTTGTTTGCTGTACTGGGGGGGGGGGGGGGGGCTTTTGTCCTACACTCAGAACATGTACCGCTTCACCCGCTTCCCCCGGCATTTCATTTTCCCCTATAAATATTTTGTAAATTTCATTGAAATTAAATAGAATCAAAAGAACAGAACATATTCGCCCATGTATAATAGATATCATATGGTACAACATTACAATAGGAGCAGTAGTCCAGTGGTAGGACGCGCGCTTAGGGATCGAGAGGTCCCGGGTTCGAACCCCACCAGGGGCACGGCTAATATCCTCGAGCAAGAAATTTACCTGCGATTGCTTCACTTCACCCAGGTGTAAATGGGTACCTGCGAGGGTGGTATAATTCCGTTGCGCCAATGTGTCGGCTGCACTAAGCGGAGTAATAAAAGACTCCCCAGGGAGATTGATAGATAGATACCAGTAGCCCGATGACCAGGGGTAATAGCTGTAAAGTCGGTGAACGTGCGTAAGCATGAAACTTAGACTATAAAATGCAATTACTTACTTACTTACAAAATTGAAATTTGTCAGTATAAAGTGTTCAATTTTTTCCATCATATAAATATATATCAGTCATTCCAGAAATTTATGCTGTTTACAGATATGAAAAATGATTTTTAAATCGATCAACATAAATTCATGATTTAACAACTTTTTCAGTAAGTAGAATATGCAGTTATTAATACATTATAACGTATCTGGGACATCAAAAAATTGCAAAACAGCATACATTTTATATACAGGAACGCATCAATAACAATGTAACAGATTAAACTAATTATGTCTAATTATGTTGTTTGGATACTTTAAAGTTTCCATGCGCCGTTGCATATTAAAGGATTGCGGTTAACGAGTATGTAATGTCAACTAGCACTTCATTGTCCGAGCACGTGTATGCTCTTTAACTTAAGTCTAATTTAATCTAAATTAAGCGGATAACTTCTAACACAGATTTTTTTTAATCTTGTACTTTGATTGGGTTAATTATTAAGAAACATGAAAGAAATGATAGGATTCTATGATATCTGACTAAAGAGAAAATTAAAACATTGAAAATATGCGATATGAATTCAAAGTTTAAAACTCACTCAAATACCTTTTTACATACACTTCTTAAATTCAAGTTTGAAGACAATCCATTCAAAAATAACAAAGTTACAGCCAATAACAGCATGAACAAGCAAAAATTGGACTTTTAACCTTGAAGGTCAAGGTCATTTATGGATGAAGGTCAAGGTTAGTGTGGTCTACTGAAAGGTCTTGTCGCAAGGGTTGTTGTGGCCAAGTATGAAGACAATACACCCAGAAATAAAAAAGTTATGATCCCGGTACAAGTTTGCGGACGGGAACGGCAACGATTTTGGTATGGTAACATATATTTCGGTTGTGACAAATCAGGGAAGTAATCTTGATATTTGGATTTTTGTTTGTAATTTCATAATTATAAATTATTTTGAACTGATTTTTTGCATGAAGTCAAACTAAACCTATTGTAATAAATTATAATGAAAAAAATATAATAAAACGCTTAATTGTGCTTTTATAAGTTGATTTCGGTAATGAAAAGTTGATTTCGGTAACTTTACCAAATCAAGTTGATTTCGGTATCGTAACGTTCCGCTCACTTCCCTTTTGTAAGTGTAGAACAATGAGCACAAAAATAAGCAAAATAAGACAAATGTTATTACATTTGTTTAACCTACATCATTCACAAAACTTAATGTGACTGGTACTGCACCAAATACCTTACAGGATCTACTTACACACATTTATAGTCCATTAATATATAAAAATGTCTGCATTATATCAAATTAAAACTAGAACTATCACTAAATGTGATTAATACCCCCACAAGTCTGCTTTGGAAATGAGGATGTTACTAGTAACAGAATACCTTGTAATAGAATTGAAACATAGAGTTATGGTTGAGGGCAATTAAAGATAATTGTGGTTCATGTATGTTGCATTTCCTTTCAATGCGGTTGGCCATTGATGAAGTTTAATTGAATTACTCTGTAATAAGTCCAGAAAGACAAAGAAAAAGAACAAAGGGCAAAAACTCTATAAATACTGAAGATAGAGTTATAGTTCTTGTGCACTGCACTTCCTCTTATTGTGCTTGACCATTGTATGAAGTTGTTTTGAATTCCAACCAGTATGTTTTAAGTTATGCTCCGGACAAGGAAAAGTATCAAAGGGCAGTAACTCTGTATTTTGTCAAAATGGAGTTATGGCTCTTGTGCACTGCACTTCCTTTTAATGTCCTTGACAACTGTATAAAGTTGTACTGAATTCCAAACAGTAGTTTTCAAATTATGCTCTGGACAAGGAAAAGTAACAAAGGGCAATAACTCTGTAATTAGTCAAGATGGAGTTATGGTTCTTGTGCACTGCACTTCCCCTTATTGTGCTTGACCATTGTATAAAGTTGTTTTGAATTCCAACCAGTAGTTTTCAAGTCCTGCTCTGGACAAGGAAAAGTAACAAAGGGCAGTAACTCTGTAATTAGACAAGATGGAGTTATGGTTCTTATGCACTGCACTTTCTCTCAATGTGCTTGACCATTGTATGAAGTTATAATGAATTCCAACAATAAGTCTTCAAGTTATGGTCCGGACAAAAGAAAGCAATGGAAAAGTAACAAAGGGCAATAACTCTGTAATAAGTCAAGATGGAGTTATGGTTCTTATGCACTGCACTTCCTCTCAATGTGCTTGACCATTGTATGAAGTTATAATGAATTGCAACAATTAGTCTTCAAGTTATGGTTCGGACAAAAGAAAGCAATGGAAAAGTAACAAAGAACAATAACTCTGTTATTACTTTAGACAGAGTTTTGGTTCTTGTGCACTGCACTTCCTCTCAATGTGATTGTCCATTGTATAAAGTTATATTGAATTCCAACCATTAGTCTTCAAGTTATGGTCCGGACAAAAAAAGAAGGCAATGGAAAAGCAACAAAGGGCAATAACTCTGTAATTACTTTAGATAGAGTTATGGTTCTTGTGCACTGCACTTCCCCTTATTGTGTTTGTCAATTGTATGAAGTTGTTTTGAATTCCAACCAGTAGTTTTCAAGTTGTGCCACGGACAAGGAAAAGTAACAAAGGGCAATAACTCTGTAATTAGTCAAGATAGAGTTATGTTTCTTACGCACTGCACTTCCTCTCAATGTGCTTGACCATTGTATGTAGTTATATTCAGGGGTAAAAGTAACAGAAACTGAAAATACTGAACTGAAAAGTTGGGGGCCAGGGGGCCGCTAGGGCCCCCGGTGGGTCCAGGGCAACGCCCTGGCGGGGGGACCAGGGGGCCGGAGGCCCCCGGAAGCTCTTGCAATTTGGTGAATTACAAAGCTAAAAAAAGGCTCAGATACATACTCAAGTGCTTTATTTATCTTCAGATGTAATTAAAATGATATGTTAAAATTTACACAAATTCACTGAGCAATACATATACAATCCACATAAATGGATTATGTTCATTCTTTTTACTATTTTCTATTTCATATCTTAGATTTAATTCTTTTCCATTGTCTTCCACTTGTTGAGGAACTTGTGTCTGTAGCTTTTGATGAGCCTGGCAGTACCTGAAAAGACAATTTTCAAATGAAAGATGTATGAAAACATATCAAATAAAATATCACACTCATAAAATTGTCAATTTAGTTCGGAAACCATGAGATAATCAATCTAAAAAACATAGATATTGAAAATCATTTTCTAATCCTTAAAAAATTCAGCTGAAAAAAAAATTATATTGTTTAGGTGGAAAAAAATTTTAGGTGGAAAAAAAATCAAAGTCCAGACCGCCCGACCGACCGACCGACCACCGGGTGACTCCTATATACCCCCCCAAACTTCGTTTTTGGGGGTATAACAAGATTGCATTTGTGGAAAATGCTATGCCAGCGCATTAATACAACACTAAATAGTAGTGTAGGAACAGATTTTTTTTGTTTCTATACAATTAAAGGTTGTCATAATCACGGGGGAGGAAGTGTTACACGAAGGATGGAGTTCTTATGATAACTGTCACGGAGTTCCTGGAAAACGTTACGGATTTCTGTGGAAAACTTTTCTATATACTTAGAGAACTCGCGAAAAAAATGGTTATTTTTGACTTTAAATGGGGAGTTTGAGGTGCTAAATTAAACTTAGATAATTAAGCTTGCCCTACATATTGTATTATGTTTCCGAAAAAAATATTTTAGTCCATATTTCGTCGCCGTTTAAAAAAATCTGGTAGTTTTGAGAAAAATTTCCAAATTACTTGCTAATTCGTACATATTGACTTTTTCATTTGTGATCTTCTTCGTTGCTATACATAATCACCTAATTATAGTAGAGAGTTGCAAACATAAAGCCCGGGCTAATAATTGTATACCCGATTTTTCAAATGTTACGGAGTTCTTGTGATAACTCAAAATATGTCCTGGAGTTCTTATGATAACTTTTGTTACTGCAAGTGTGTTTCTTGTGCTTAATTACGGCACGTTTAAGCGTATTTTATTAGTCAATAAGTGTGTAAATCATTATGAAGCATAGTACGCTTATCATTTGCACAAAAATTTGGTTATATAACGTTGGTTTTGATCGTGTTTTAGCTCCTAATTAAATTTGTGCGAAATCATATTGACATTATAAAACCCAACGAATGCACTAAATGTTTCTGTGTATACTGTTCGTCAACAAAAGTTTTATGTCATAAGTTTCCGCAAATGCAACATTGAGGCCATGTGGCAAAATTAAAACACGATCAATGAATATATCTGGAGAAGACATGAAACTGCTTTGGTGTACAGTCTACATAGGATAAACAGGTGCTAAGTTATATCTTTCAGGAACGACCGCCTCCGTGGTCGAGGGGTTTGAGTCGATGACTTCTAATCCAGTTACCTCTCTGGCGTGGGTTCGATCCCCGGGAGATGCTTTGGTAGTTTAGCACGGAGGAAGGTAGTCTAGTACTGGTGTAACTCTCCAGGAACGATGGAAACTACCCGCCCATATGACTGAAATACTGTTGGGAAAAGGCGTAAAATGAAACAAACAAACAAACAAAATTCTTCAGGAAAACCTGAATCAGCGGTCACCTGTATTCAGTAGTAACATGGCTTAAACCGCCAAGGAAAAAATATTTAAAACTTACACTTTTTTCTCAGATAACTTGTTTTAAGCAACCGCCTTTCTAAAGCAGACAATAAGTAGTTGGGCTTCCCTCAAGAAGCGGCTAAGTAAATTGTATCATTATATACCATGTAACGTATATAACCGGGATATCCTTCACACCCATGCACCCGAAATGTATGATCTTTTTATGAATAAAAATCAACCGATTACTACCGATCTCTTCGACAGATTTGCACGTGCCCTACGTGTTCGAGCGAAAGAAGTTCGACAATATATTTTTGTAATCAATTACAGCAAAAGTTGTTGCAAAATTTCCACTAGGACTCCAACTTTGATAAGAAAAATGTATGCAGTAATTTTCCGAAATATGGAAATTGCTATACGTCATGTGATGCTACATTGGATTTAATAGAGAAAGGAACAAGGTCGATAAACGGCATGAACCTTACGGTGACTCACATATCTTATTAAAGACTTACTTTCTATCGTCATATCATTGTCATAGAACTTTATACGTTTCTATGACAAAAACTGATACCTTTTAGAAATTGAAATACCCGTTAAATACATAAAGACGACACCCACCTCATTAAATTTAGATAAGGGTAGTGCATACTACCTACTATTTTGCTGATAACCATTTACATGCATACTGATAGCATAGTTACTTAATGTTCTCTAAAACTGCCAGGAATAATGCATATATGACGAAATCATGCTTGAGTATTAAATTCAAAGCGTATTTTTATCCTGTAAGTAAATGCTCTACATCAAGTATGTTTACAGTCATTCCAATAAAATAAAACACACACACACACACACACACACACACAAGGACCAAAACAAACACAAAAAAACCCACAAGAAACGGAGGTAAGAAAAATATCTCTTGAACTGAAAACACGATCAAAACCAACGTTATATAACCAAATTATTTTGCAAATGATAAGCGTACTATATATGCTTCATAATGATTTACACACTTATTGACTAATAAAAATACGCTTAAACGTGCCGTGATTAAGCACAAAACACACTGGAAGAAACAAAAGTTATCATAAGAACTCCAGGACATATTTTGAGTTATCGCAAGAACTCCGTAACATTTGAAAAGTCGGGTATAAATTTATTAGCCCGGGCTTAATGTTTGCATCTCTCCATAATTATTAGGTAATTAAGTATAGCAACGAAGAAGATCACAAATGAAAAGGTCAATATGTACGAATTAGCAAGTAATTTGGTAATTTTTCTCAAAACTACCAGATTTTTTTTAAAAGGCGACAAAATATGGCCTTAACGATTTTTTCTGAAACAAAATACAATATGTAGGGCAAGCTTAATTATCAAAGTTTCATTTAGCACCTCAAACTCCCCATTTAAAGTTAAAAAAAAAACATTTTTTACGCGAGTTCTCCAAGTATATAGAAAAGTTTTCCACAGAAATCCGTAACGTTTTCCAGGAACTCCGTGACAGTTATCATAAGAACTCCAAACAAGTTATCATAAGAACTCCATCTTTCGTGTAACACTTCCTCCCCCGTGATAATGCATAGATCCCTGACATATCTAATTCTTATTATCAGATTAGTGGTTAAATCTATTGTTATTCAAATAAAAGATCAGAGTAGGAATATATCAATGCAGTTGTGTCTAGTGAATTTGGTGGTGAAGGTCATATTTCACACATCCTAAATTTCATGACTACATCAAAGGACAACACAGTAAGACTTTTTGTCAAAATCTAGATCAGCTGATATCAAAGTTCACTTTACATCTTAATCTGTGCACATGGTTCAAATTTCATAGCTGTACATCAAAGGACAAGAAAGTAGGTCACATCATCAAAATCTAGGTCACCTGATATCAAAGTTCAATTTTACAATTAAAACTGTGCACATGGTCAAAATTTTCATTGCTGTACATCAAAGAACAAGAAAGTAGGTCACTGTCCCCTTGGGCAAGGCAAAATTTTGACTCAAGGGTTTAATTCAAAACAATATTGATACAGGTCCACCAAACAACATTTCACATCAAATATCTAAGCTGTAGCTTTCTCCAATTCAGAAAACATTTGTTTTAGTTTCTGTTTTTAATATGTGTACATAACGAGAATCAATGCCCCTGGGCAGGGCCAATTTTGACACCAGGGGAAAAATTTGAGCAAATTTGGTACAGGACCTATAGATGATATTACATAGCAAACATCAAAGCTCTTTGTCTTGTACCTTCAGACAAGAATTATTTTTTTTATTTTTTACTTCATGTTCATAGTAAAAATCAATGACCCCTGGGGCGGGGCAAATTTTGACCCCAGGGCTATAATTTGAACAATCTTGGTAGTGGTTCACTTCGCAAAGTTTCATGCCAAATATTTAACCTCTAGCCTTTGTCAATTCAGAGAAGATTTTTCAAGTTTTTACTTTATAAATATAAGAAAAACAATCGCCTCTGGGGCAGGGCAATTTTAACACTAGGGGAATTATAAAAAAAATTTAGTAGAGGACCCATAGATGATATTATATACCAAATATCAAAGCTCTAAGCCTTGTACCTCAGACAAGTAGATTTTTTAATTTTTTACTATATGTACATAGTGAAAATCAATGACCCCCGGGTTGGGGCCAATTTTGACCCCAGGGCTATAATTTGTACAATCTTGCTAGAGGTTCAATACAAAATATTTCATGCAAAATATCTAACCACTAGCCATTGTCAATTTTGAGAAGATGATTTTTTAAGTTTTTACTATATACATATAAGGAAAACCTATGACCCCCGGGGCGGGGCTAATTTTGACACAAGAGGCAAATTTGAACAACTTTGGTAGAGTACCTATACGAGGGCTGTTCAATAAATACGTGGAAAAATGTCACTATTTCCTTATTTTCCAAGTTAGCTGAATAAAAATTATACAGTAATAGAGACAAACATATGTTTTGAAAATATACAGCAAATATTGCCGTTCTGGCATGAATCATATGTTAACTAACGGTCGTTATGGTAACCACATGTAGCGATTACCGGCCCACTTTTGTTCATTTTTACAAATAGTCACTGGTTAATAATGACGTCGCATTTTAACGTTTACCTTGCGATTTTCACCAAATTTTGCATAATTTACGTGCAATATGTTGGCGTTACGCACATGACGTCATGTTAGTGTGTGACATCATTTAGTCGTTAAGCGGCCATATTGTTTAGTGCGTATGCGTTAAAATGGCATCGGAACAACCATCTTCAATAAAATTTTGTGTTTTGAACGGGCTTTCAAAGAAAGAAACAATGTTAAGATTACAAAAAGCATATGGTGATCAGGCGATGAAGAAAACAGCAATGTACAAATGGTATGCCCGATTTCTAGGCGGCCAACAAAGCATCCATGACGACAAACGCAGTGGACGTCCCAACGTAACGTCAAATCACGTCGCTGTGACAATGATCGAGAACGTCAATTTCCTATGAATATTAAAAATATGGCAGCACTTTTCCGCGTATTTGTTGAACAGCCCTCGTAGATGATATCATATAACAATTATTAAAGCTCTAAGCCTTGTACCTTCAGACAATATGATTTTTTGATTTTTACTACAATAATATGTACAAAGTGAAAATCAATGACCCCCGGGGCGGGGCCAATTTTGACCCCAGGGCTATAATTTAAACAATCTTGCTAGAGGTTCACTACACAATGTTTCATGCAAAATATCTAACCTCTAGCATTTGTCAATTTAGAGAAGAAATTTTTTTTAAGTTTTTACTTTATACATATAAGGAAAACCTATGACCCCCGGGGCGGGGCTGATTTTGACACTAGAGGGAAAATTTGAACAACTTTGGTAGAGTACCTATAGATGATATAACATACCAAATATCAAACCTCTAAGCCTTGTACCTTCAGACAAGAAGGTATTTTAAGTTTTTACTATACAGTGTATGTACATGTGGCATAAAAACCAACACATTTATGGTCGACATATTAACAAAGATACACATGAATCTCTTTTCAAATTATTGAGTAACTTGTCATATAATAAATCGTTTACAGCAAGGTTATGTTCATTTTTGTTACCATAGTAGCAAAAAGCAGATATTTTTACACATTTTCCAACCTTTTCACTAACATGAAGTTATCTGACTTCCACCTTTCTTACACACTATTTTCAGGTATCACAGTCTAGACTGAAATTTTCAAGTTTAATTGTTTTACTTTACCTTGAAAAAATACCATACCGTGACTTTACCCACTGAGCTATCCAGCACTTATACACTATCTCCCCTAGTTAGTGAACATAATAAAATTGAGCCGTGTCACGACAAAACCAACATAGTGGCTTTGCGACCAGCATGGATCCAGACCAGCCTGCGCATCCGCGCAGTCTGATGTTCGCTATCAGTTTCTTTACTTGTAATAGGGTTTGTAAGCGAACAGCATGGATCCTGATCAGACTGCGCGGATGCGCAGGCTGGTCTGGATCCATGCTGCTCGCAAACGCATTATGTTGGTTTTATCATGACGCGGCTCATATCAATACAATTTATCAAGATAGTATGCATTTTTTAAACTCCCCACAAATCCACACATCTTCTAATATTTTTCGGAACAATTTTTATAAACAAGTGGGCCATGATGGCCCTGAGTCGCTCACCAGAAACAACTGCTTTTCAGTGTTGAAAATTATCCATTGTCAATATTTTCTAATAGTAAATTTAATCATAGAATATCTTTAAACAATAATTTGAAGAAATGCCATGACCTGGGGCATTTATTTTTAGCTTTAGCTTAAACAGGGCCAATCAAATTAATATGAGTAAACTTGATAATTTGTTTGTTTTGGGTTTTATGTCACATCTACGCAGTATAGATCATATCCCTCCGTTCCAGTTTTACTGGTGGAGGAAGACCACACTGGTGCCCTTCCGTGCATTATTTCGCACGAACGTGCACCTGAGTAGAACCATCGACGTTCTTGTAAGCTAGCTGGATAGCTTCCTCACATGATAGAAACCAACAGCGGTGAGGGAAACTTGATAAAAGACTACCTAAGATTAGTGACAAGGTTTGGTGATCAGCCATCAATTATTTCAGTAGGAGAATGATGTTCAAAGGTTTTTCTATTTTTAGCTTTAGTGGCCCCTAAAAGGGGCAAATCAATTAATATGAGCAAACTTGATAAAGGACTACCTAAGAATGCTACAAACAAAATTTGGTGATTATCCATGCATTAGTTCTGAAGAAGGAGACTTTAAAGGTATTTCTATTATTAGCTTTAGCGGCCCCTAAAAGGGGCCAATCAAATTAATATGAGCAAACTTGATAAAGGACTACCTTAGTCTACCTAAGAATGCTACAAACAAAATTTGGTGATCATCCATTTATTAGTTCCGTAGATACTTTAAAGGTATTTCTATTTTTAGCTCTGTTGGCCTCTAAAAGGGGCCAATCAAATTAATATGAGCAAATTTGATACAAGACTACCTAAGAATGCTACAGACAAAATTTGGTGAGCATCTATAAATTAGTTTTGCAGGAGACGTCTAAAGGTATTTCTATATTTAGCTTCAGCGGCCCCTAAAAGGTGCCAATCAAATTAATATGAGCAAACTTGATAAAAGACTACCCAAGAATGCTACAGACAAACTTTGGTGATCATCCATCAATTAGTTCTGTAGGAGTTGTCTAAAGGTTTTTTCTATTTTTAGCTCTAGAGACCCCTAAAAGGGGCCAATCAAAGTACATGTAATATGAGCAAACTTGTTTAAAAGACTACCTACAAATGCTACAGACAAAGTTTGGTGATCATCCATCAATTAACTCTGTAGAAATAGACATTTTAAGGTATTTCTATTTTTAGCTTTAGCGGCCCCTAAAAGGGGCCAATCAAATTAATATGAGGAAACTTGATAAAAGACTACCTAAGAATGCTACAGACAAAGTTGAGTGATCATCCATTTATTAGTTCTGTAGAAGAAGATGTTTAAAGGTTTTTCTATTTTTAGCTGTGTTGACCCCAGTACAGACAAAATTTGGTGAACATCTATCAATTAGTTCTGCAGGAGACGTCTAAAGGTATTTCTATATTTAGCTTCAGCGGCCCCTAAAAGGTGCTAATCAAATTAATATGAGCAAATTTGATAAAAGACTATCCAAGAATGCTACATACAAAATTTGGTGAAAATATAATGACTGACTTATGCTCCGGACAAGCTAATAAGGGGACGCCAACGCCGCCGCCGACAAAAGTAACCCCTATATGTCGTCTTTTGAAGGCGACACAAAAATGATAGCCCTGCTTTGGATATAAGAAGTATTATCATACTCAGATTTTCCAAATTAATTATTTCATAAAAATAGCATTCCTTTATCAAACAAGAACTGTCGGAGGACAATAAGGCTTGACTATTAGAAAAAGTTATCACAAGGGTGTTTTATTGAGTATAATAATGCTTACCTATGAATACAAAAAATTGATGGAAAAGGTACAAAGGCTTGTTATTAAGATGTTTTATCAAGTAAATCACTGCTTTATTCTTATGAATGCATAAAATTGTCCCAAAAAAGGCACAAACCCTTCAGTAGTTATGGAGATAACAGCTTACAAGCAAAACTTTACCATGAATTTCTAAGTTGAAAAAGGGGAGAAAAATCAGCCTAAATGCAAGATAGAGTTATGGATCTTGGTCAGTGACCTACAATTATGACCCTAAATGCATATGTGAAGTTTTAAATAAATATCTTTAATAGTTATTGAGATATGTAAAACTTGCATGTAAACATTAACCAAGAGACTAAGTAGAAAAGGGGAGATAAATCAGCCTAAATGCAAGATAGAGATATGGAACTTTGTCAGTGACATACAATTATGACCCTTCATGCATATATGAAGTTTCAAATCAAAATCTCTGATAGTTATTGAGACATGTAAAACTTACATGTAAACATTAACCAAGAGACTAAGAAAACAAGAGCACCGCTAGGCGGGGCATTATATGCCCGAAAGTACTTTAGCTGTAGGTTGATTAATGCTTGAATTATTGAGCAAAAACTGTTTCCAGTTTAAAGGTGATAGTAACCTTGATCTTTGACCTTATGAACCCTAAATCAATAGGGGTCTTCTACCCAATATGGACAAACATCCTATGAAGTTTGAATACTGTGGGCCAAATGGAACTTAAGTTATGCTCCGTAAACCATTTTCAGTATTAAGCTAATAGTGACTGTGACCTTGTGACCCCAAAATCAATAGGGGTCTTCTACCCAATATGGACAATCATCCTATGAAGTTTGAAAACTGTCGGCCAAATGAACTTAAGTTATGCTCCGGAAACCATTTTCAGTATTAAGCTAATAGTAACCTTGATCTTTGACCTTGTGAACCCAAAATCAATAGGGGTCTTCTACCCAATATGGACAATCATCCTATGAAGTTTGAATACTGTGGACCAAATGGAACTTAAGTTATGCTGCGGAAACCATTTTCAGTTTTAGGGTAATAGTGACCTTGACCTTTGACTTTGTGACCCCAAAATCAATAGGGGACTTCTACCCAATATGGAAAATCATCCTATGAAGTTTGAATACTGTGGGCCAAATGGAACTTAAGTTATGCTCCGGAAACCATTTTCAGTATTAAGCTAATAGTGACCGTGACCTTTGACCTTGTGACCCGAGAATCAATAGGGGTCTTCTACCCAATATGGACAATCATCCTATGAAGTTTGAATACAGTGGACCAAATGGAACTTAAGTTATGCTGCGGAAACCATTTTCAGTTTTACAGTAATAGTGACCTTGACCTTTGACCTTGTGACCCCTAAATCAATAGGGGTCTTCTACCCAATATGGGCAATCATTCTATGAAGTTTGAAAACTGTGGGCCAAATGGAACTTAAGTTATGCTCCGGAAACCAAATTGCTAACTGACGGACAGACAGACGGACGCCAGGGGGTATAACATAATATGTCCGAAATTCTGTCGGGCATATAAAAAGGGGGGAGATAAATCAGCCTAAATACATGACACAGATATATACATATGAAGTTTCAAGTTTGTATCTTTAATAGTTTCAGAGATATGCAAAACTTGCAGGTTAAACTTAACCAAGAAAAGGAGATTTTTTTTAGTACAAAAGGGAGCATAATTCAGTCAAAATACATGGCAGAGTAATGAATCTTGAGATGTGACCTTCAATTATAACCATAAGTGTAAAGTTTCAAGTAAATATTTTTGAAGACATTTCACCTTTATTTTATTTATTTATTTATTTTTTTTATTTGGGTTTTACGTCACACCGACACAGTATAGGTCATTTGGCGACGTTCCAGCTTTACTGGTGGAGGAAGACCTCAGGTGCCCCTCAGTGCATTTTTTCAGGCAGGAACGGGCACCTGAGTAGAACCACCGACATTCCGTAAGCTAGCTGGATAGCTTCCTCACATAAAAGAATCCAAAGTCCCTGTCGTAATTCAAACCACAGTAGAGGGGCAAGTGGTTTGAAGTCAACGACCTTAACCACTCAGCCACGGAAGCCCCCCTTTAACCTTTAACCAAAATTTCTAAGTTTCAAAGGGGCAAATAATTCTGCAAATATTGCAGGCAGAGTTATGTAACTTTGCAAACTGATGTACATTGTTACTATAAAAAAAGTATTGTAAATTTCAATTGATCTCTAGCAATAATTGAGATATTTGACTTTACAAAAAACTTTAACCAAAATTTCTAAGTTAACAAGAGCCATGTCAACATGGCCATCCCCCGCCGAATGTGTTTGCTCATTAGAAGAATGTATATGTAGTACAGCAGAATAATTCCATTTTAAGAGGTCTTTTGGTAATGAAAACTGATGGCTATAGTGATTACAGATTTGAAACCTATGTGAATACTGATGGCTGAAAATAACAAAGGGCAATAACTGAAAAATAATGCAGGGTAGGTTATCATTCTTGTGTGCTGCATCCCTCCTCAGTAAAATCTATCCACCTATGAAGTTTCAAGTTGATACCTCAAATACTTATTGAGAAAAAAATTGAATTGAAAAATTAAGTATGAAAAATAACAAAGGGCAATAACTCAAAAATTATAAAAGGTAGAGTTATCATTCTTGTGCACTGCACACCTCCTGAGTTAGATCTATGCACCTATGAAGTTTCATAATGATATCTCAAAGGCCTTTTGAGTTATGCTCTGGACAAAATTAATTTTGAAAAATAAAAAAAGGGCAATAACTAAACAATTATGCAGGGTAGAGTTATCATTCTTGTGCATTGCACTCTTCCTCAATGAGATCCATCCACCTATGAAGTTTCAAGTTGATACCTCAAATACTTTTTGAGATAAGCTCCGGACAAAATAGTATGAAAAAGAACAAAGGGCAATAACTCAAAAATTTTACAGGGAAGAGTTATCATTCTTGTGCACAGCATTCCTCCTCAAAAAAATCTATCCACCTATGACATTTCATGTTGACATCTCAAACACTTTTGAGTTATGCTCCACTCGGGTGAAAAATTAGGTATGAAAAATAACAAAGGGCAATAACTCTAAAATTATGAAAGGTAGAGTTATCATTCTTGTGCACTGCACTCCTCCTGAGTGAGATCTATGCACCTATGAAGTTTCATTTTGATATCTAAAAGGCTTTTTGAGTTATGCTCTGGACAAAAATTAATTTTGAAAAATAACAAAGGGCAATAACTCAAAAATTATGCAGGGTAGAGTTATCATTCTTGTGCACTGCACTCCTCCTCAATGAGGTCTATCCACCTATGAAGTTTCAAGTTGATTACTCAAATACTTTTAGAGATATGCTCCGGACAAAAATGTCAGACGGACGAAGGACGGACGGAAGGTCAGCCGCACTCACAGGACAGTAATTATGTGGCTAGAGGTTTTCTCTTTGATGTCATTCCTTCCGTAATGCTTTTATGTGGCTATTTTCTTTTGTGTGGCTAAAAAGAACAATAGAGAGAACAAAAGAGTAGCCACATTATTACTCTCCTGTTTTTAACGGACGGACGGACAGAGACTATTTCTATATCCCCCGCCGCCTTTTCGGCGGGGGATAAAAAGGGGCATAATTCTGTAAATATTGTAGGCAGAGTTATCCAACTTGTCAATCTGATGTACTATAAATTGTTACTATAAATAAGTATTGTAAGTTTAAATTGAATATCTCAAGCAATAATTGAGATATTTGACTTTACAAAAAACTTTAACCAAAATTTTTAAGTTAAAAAGGGGCATAATTCTGTAAATATTGTAGGCAGAGTTATCCAACTTGTCAATCTGATGTACATTGTTACTATAAATAAGTATTGCAAGTTTAAATTGAATATCTCAAGCAATAATTGAGATATTTGACTTTACAAAAAACTTTAACCAATGCAGACGCCATGCGGACGCCGAAGTCAGGGCGACTACAATAGCTCTCCATATTCTTAGAATAGTCAAGCTAAAAATAATATATACAAAATTAAATTTCTCGAAAATACTTTGTATATGATTCTAGATTTCTACAGGTTAGGTAGTTACCTACATGTGTGCATATATTTAATTATCCCATTAGTATGGTATATTTATAGATTCAAATGTTATCACTAAATAAATAGTTTGAAAGTTACACACTATAATGACTTTTTATTTGAATTACTATAAGTATAGCCGTTGAACGTCTGACGCCATCATGTACGCCCTTTTCTCATGCATACTTCTTTGAAAACAGTCTATAAATGCTGGGTCGTTGTCATTAACAAATTCATTGTATGTAAAAGTTGCTGACTGGATATATGGGAGAATATAAAAGATGCTGACATAAACATAACCCTTGGCCTAGTGCCTTGGATAATATTTTTCTCATTCAGGCTATATTCTCCCATATATATCCCATCAGCAACTTGTTTAACTACAAGTATATACATGTAAATGCTATACCTGAAATGCTAAAAATAGACAATGTACCAGGAAAATGTTTTTTTACAATGTAGTTTTTCAGCATTGTAAACAAATACATTTGAATTGACCAAATATATATAATTTGTGGGAAAATGTATAATACCCATAAACAAGACTAAAAACGTTTGTATTACAGCAATGTTTTCTTCATTTAATCACTTATTAGATTTCAAGAGTCAAACAAATAAAATATACAATAAAAATTTCATAAAACATTTTAATGTTTGCTAAATTTAGAAATCTAATAAGTAATCATAATTTACACTGAAAAAAAACTTAAACAAAAACTAATGAAAATATGTTCAAATTGCAAATCAAAATACTGAAGTACAGACAAGCTGGTTGGCAGTTTATGATCAATTTGCAAAATAACATAATATTTTAAACAATGTTTACACCCTTGGAAATGAAAATAAATACTGCACTGTCCAATGGGAATTTTTTTTCTTGCTACTTATTTTGCTACTTTAAGAAATGTTTTAAGTATCAGTATATTGATTTTGTGAACTATCATTTTCTTCAAATGACCTTGACCTTTATGACCTTTGCCTTGACAAGGCTTGGTTTTTAATATTATTTATGCTATATTAGTTTTATGTTTTATTTTTAAATAAGTATGTCCATACAAAATTTTGATAATAAATTATATATAAAATTTCCACATTTGACATTCACTTTCAGGACATACAAAAATAGTGGAAGTGACCTTGATTGATGTTAAATTTTGGAATCTAAATCACTTGTAGGCAAATTATTTTGGTATTGTTGAATGCTGTACACTTTAGTTATCACTTTAACATCTGGTTTGATCAGAAACATAGATAACATCTATGTCTCAGGGTTTAATGTTAAGTTGTTAATAATTTTAACTTTAAAAAAAAAAAAATATCTAATTAAAATAACTTTTTAGCAAGATTTTTTGCAAATGACCTTGAAATGACCTTGACTTTGAATTGATTACTTTAATATGTTAATTAAAAGTACTTGATCATAGAAGTAATAAACATGCAATCATTAATTGATATATTTGTAGATAAGAAAACTGCACATGACTTATAAAATTTCCTTCAATAAACAAATTCACAGTGGCGGCCATCTTGGATGCCATCTTGGATTTCTCAGCCCACACCACATAAAGAAAAAATATGCCACCATTTCCTGATATAAGATGCATTTGCGGCCATTTTGGTATATAACACATTTTGTTCTACTGTTATGAAAATTTCACTTAGATTCAGCACCAATTGTCACTATTATTTTCATCAACAGGAATATATTATTTTGTAAATTACCTACATGTTCATGTTAACGCCTTATTTAGACAATTTTTTTTATTATCTTAGAAAGAACAAGAAATGTGTGCTAGAGAACAAGAGATGCCCCCGCATGCAGCCTAAATTACAGATGTTATAATATTTAGTTCCAAATTTGTTTGCACAAACTTTTTTTCATTTTAAGTTCAAAATCCAGAAAACTATTCACTGTTAACACACACCATTTTTATACAAAGTTCAAGGCACTGAAACCATTCAGTGTTAACCTTTTGTAAATTGCATATTTCATATTTGTACCAAAATAATGACTACATACATTTCCTCAAAAGTATGAGTGCTGAAACTGAAAATTCAAAATTTTTTCCAACACTCAAGAGAGATAACTTTGTCCAAAATCATTGAACCATGACCAAATTCAAACTTGAACCGCTTATTCCTAAGATGTATCTTAATCTATATGTCAAATTTGAGTTGAATGTGTACAACCATTGTGGAGATAATGAACAGAAACTAAAAATTTCTGATCTTTTTCAAAGTTAAAGAGGGATAACTCTGTCAGCTATCATCAAACCATTACCAAATTCGAACTTGACCAGTGTATTCTTATGACATATCGATATCTTAAATTTGAGTTGAATATGTACAACTGTTGGGGAGATAATGAACTTTACCTGCCCATTCCTTTGACGTATCCATAAAATTATGCCAAATTTGAGTTGAATGTGTAACAAGACCTGTCACCTAAGTAACGAATGCCCCCAAAAAGGTTTCTTAAGCATGCAGGTATTATGAAAAGAAAAGAGAATTAAAGTAACTAATTGCTTAATATTGTTCTTTGTATAATTGTACCTGTGAGAGCATGAACCTTCAAAATATAAGTGTGACCTTGACCTTTGAAGAAGGGACGTTGTTCCTGGAAGCGATAGAATGCTGTTAAGAGATAGACATTTGTGCTAAGTTATTTCAAAATCCCTCAATGCATGACAAAGTTTAACAGTCTGTTGTGTAAGTGGGGACACATGGACAGACGGACATAAGCCTAAGCTGTGACACATTGTCTTGATGTGGTAGACATTTGTGCCAAGTTATTTTAAAATCCTTTCATGCATGACAAAGTTACAGTACGGACATGAATGGGTATCTTCAAACTCTTCTCGAGAGAATGAGTACATTCAAACTAGAAGTGTGACCTTTACCTTAAAGGTAGGGACATGGGTCTTAGTCACGACATGTCGTCTTGATGTGGTAGACATTTATGACTAGTTATTTTAAAATCCTTCGATGCATGACAAAGTTACAGTCCGGACACAAATGTGTGTACCTATAAACTCTAATTGTGATAAAGTGAACTTCAAAATGGCAGTGTGACCTTGACCTTAGAGGTAGGTACGTGATTATTGGATGAGACACATCGTCTTGATGTGGTAGACATTAATGCCAAGTTATTCTTAAATCCTTCCATGCATGACAAAGTTACAATCCGGACACAAATGTGTGTACCTATAAACTCTTATTGTGATAAAGTGAAACTTTAAAATGTAATTGTGTGACCTTGACCTTTGAGGTAGGGACGAAATTCTTGGACGCGAAGCATCTTCTTGATGTGGTAGTCATTTATGCCAAGTTATTTCAAAATCCCTCAAAAAATCCCTCAATGTATGACAAAGTTACAAGCCGGACACGAAAGAAGTGGGGACACACAGACGGACGTACTTACTAAATGGTACTTGTGTGACTTTTCCTTTGATCTTTTCAGCCATTTTTAGTTACACAAGGCCTAAAAAAAGACACACAAGTAAAAACGGAATGAATAAGATCAAAGGAAATGTACCTTTACCCATTGTTCTCCAAGTCACACAAGTACCTCTGGGTTTGTACGGACAGACAGACGGACATCCGACCAAATAGGGATAAAGGGCCATTTCTATTGTCATTTTCTTTTGTTTAATAGAGGGCCATGGCCCCTTATTCTGTTGTTACGGAATGAATTCTACTGTTCTCCTTTGTTCTGTTTACAGTTAGATGGCCCCCTATCCCTATCGGTAGTGCGGACGGACAGACAGACGAACATACAGACGGTGCAATTTTAATATGCCTCCCTTTCGGGGCATAATAAAATGGCTGGGGCATATAGTGTTACCCTGTTTGTCATTCTGTCCTTCCGTCATTTCCTTTTTTTTTTCAAACTTAAAGGGGCATTTCTCTGCAAAATAATCATCAAACCATGACAAAATTTGAACTTGACCTGCGCATTCATTTGACGTATCCATATGTCAAATTGGAGTTGAATGTGTAATACTGTTGGGGAGATAATGAACGGAAACTGAAAATTTCATATTATTTTCAAAGTGAAAAGGGCATAACTCTTCCAAAAATCATCGAACCATAACCAAATTCGAACTTCATCTGTGCATCCCTTTAACAAATCCTTCTGTCAAATTTTAGTTAAATGTGTAATACCGTTTGGGCAATAATGAACAGAAACTGAAAATTTCATATTATTTTCAAAGAGAAAGGGGCATAACTCTGCCAAAACTCATCAAACCATGACCAAATACAAACTTGACCTGCGCATTCCTTTGACATATCCATATGCCAAATTTGAGTTGAATGTGTACAAACATTACTAAGATAATGAACGGAAACTGATGATGACAGGACAGAACAGGGTAACACTATATGCCCAAGCCATTTTATGGCGGGGGCATAATAAAATCAATTACATAATGTCAAATTTCTCCATATTGTTATATATTCATACACAAAGTTTCAACAACTGAGCTTAAATTAATGTTTCTTTGACCTCAAGAGATTCATATTTCAAGACAGACTGACAGACAATAGTCTCCCTTCCAGATGATCAAATATATGAAGAACTATCAACACTTAGTTCCTTTTCTTAATCAAACTACAAAGTCCTTCATTCTTTTTAACCAATTGAAGTTATAACTGGCAAAGAAATTTCTTCTTATTTACAATGTTACACTATTAGTTGAATATTTTCCTCTTTCTTTCCGGTTTGAACATTAGACGTTTAACAGTGTAGTAAGTTATACATAAACTAACTTCCTGTCCTGAAACAATTAGTGATCCACAACCTATCATACAGAATAAACTATGCTATTTTTGACTTCTTTTCCTCAGAAGAACTTTCCCCAGTCTCTTCGCCTGAACTAACTTCATCGCTGTCCACAACTGGTTTAAACACATTCATTCTATAATATTTTAGTTCTTCTATACTTTCTTTAATGTCATCTAAAGCTCTGCAAAAAGAAAAAGTGTTTTTAATATAAAAAATCTAATGATAAAGTCAGATGAAATTATTATGACATTAAATTAATTTAATACAAACTTCTGGACAAGCATTTCAAGAGTATAATCAAAGTATCAACATTTAGTGATATGTGTTTAGTATAATTTTACTGTTTAAAAAGCCTTTATTTACACCTATCAGTTCTGTCATTTCTCTATAGGGTGCTCCACTGGGAATGGATTGACATTACAAACAAGTGGGCCATGATGGCCCTGAAATCGCTCATCTGAATATAGAATCTCTTCATGACAAGGAACAGGTAATATTGTAAACTTTAAACAAAGGCAAATATGAAATATAAATTTTAAACTGATATCACAAAGTTCATATTTGTATCTGAAATAGTGCATATGTAAAAACATTACTGGTTGCTATTGCTTAGGGAAAACAACAGTTCCAAAAGATGTGTACATATTACGAAAATCAATGACCGCATCGGGTGGGGCTAATTTTGACCCCTGGGCTTTTATTTGAAAAAACTTGGTAGAAACTCACAAGAAAATGTTCTCAAGCTCTTTGGTTTTTTTAAAAGAAGATTTTTTCCCCTATATACATACAAAGCAGTCGGAAGGACAGCTAAATCCCCTTTCGCAGTGAACATGTATGTGTACTTCTTGACCTTCTGCCAACCATGACCTTGATGTTGTGTCATGCATATCATAAGCACATAGTCTCATGATTGTGATTAATTGTGCCAAGTTTTTTAAAATCTTCACAAAGTCAAAAAGTTATGAAGAACATAGTAAACAGTTTTCATAATTTTATTTATCATATCACTTTATGTATAACCAAGAAAAAATACTTTGTAAAATGTAATTCCTTTTATTGTCACTGTTTTTAAAATTGATTTAATTTTTCTATAACAGTTTATTCTAGCACTTTTCGTTTCGTTCTGTCTGTTTAACAATGTGCGATAGCTTATATACAGTCTGAAAAGGAGCGGGAAATACTTGTCATGTGACCAGAATAACAACGCGTTCTACAAGTACCGTTCTACGATTTTAAAGTAAACAATCGAGATAGCACCACTCATATAACAATGACTCACGTTATTCGCGACATTCCCACCACAAAAAGAAATAAACTAAATTAATGAACATAATTATATTTATAAAAATTCCAGATGTGTATTGAAATTTCATAAAGTACAATTGTAACTCCATCATCTGAATGACTTTCGGTTGCAATATTAAAGTAGTCCTGCAATCCAGATGGTACTAACTGAAATCTTGACACTTAGTCCAATAAAAATGCTGTTATCAGGTAGCACAACACAATTCAACTCTTTTATTTCATAATTAAAGGCCTCCGGCCCAAAATATATAACAAATAATACAATAGCATTTGAATCAGGTTATGTCAATATATCAGTATTTATGACATGAATTTCAACATAATAGCAGTATCTACGACATTGTCTATCAATTTCACTATAGTAGCAGTGTTTATAACACTGTCCATCAACCCAAACATAATAGCAGTATTTATGACATTGACATTAACTTCAATACAATAGCAGTATTTATGACATTGTCTATTAACTTCAATACAATAGCAGTATTTATGACAATAGCAGTATTTATGACACTGTCTATTAATTTCAATGTAAAGCAGTATTTATGACATTATCTACTAACTTCAACACAATAGCAGTATTTATGACATAATCTATTAACTTCAATATAAGAGCAGTATGTATGACATTGTCCATTAACATCAATAAAATAACAGTATTCATGACATTGTATATCAACCTGAACATAAAGCAGTATTTATGACATTGTCTATTAGCTTCAATATGATAGCAGTATTAATGACATTGTCTACTAACAATATAATAGCAGTATTTATCACACACCCGTGCCAACTTTGCGACTCCGCAAAAAAGGCACCGCAAGACCGTGCATAAATTTCGACGTGACATCATTACCGTCATATAAACATAGTGTAAAGACTGGCTATGTGCTAGCGTTACACGAGTACAAAAAACAACCCCTCCAACTTTAAACGGACTTCATTTTGGGTATGTGATAAATAAAATTCCTCTAAGTTCAATACTGAATTCACTGAAACTCATTGAACAAAACAATATCATGCTCGCCAGACTCTGGCTAGCATAATATAATTTTATTCAACTTGTGCAATAAATTTAGCATTGAACTTACACTCATTCAACATCCTATATTTAGAACATTGTCTACTAACTTCAATATAATAGCAAGACCTATGACATTGTCTATTCAACATCAATATAATAGCAGTAATTATGAAATTGTCTATAAATTTCAATATAATAGCAGTATCTATGACATTGTCTATTAACTTTTAATACATATAATTCCATAAGATAATAAATATATGTAGATAATTTTCGCAGAGTTTCATCATTACAAGTTGATAACAATTATAAAAGTTGTCCACACTAGTTCCAGAATTATACCAGTTAAATAGATATAAATTTCTAATATCGGTATATTTACAACAATGGAAAAATGCATGATATTCACAGTCTATACACCTTTTGTTCCTTTCTAAGCAAAAAGTACATAAACGATCATTGTATGAAATATCTAAATGTCTGCCTATCTCTATGTATAATTTATGATTTGAACATCTAAACTTTGTTAATGCAATTTTATGTTTTAAAGGCATATCAATGGACAAATATCGTTCAACATTAAGTAAACTCTTAAAATGATTATAATGATGACAACGACTTGAGTTATATATATTATCATGCCAGTTCTGAGTAGAACAATCTATCAATCTGTTTCTAAACATTTTAATAAACAATTTACAATCACCAACAGTTTGTGATATCCATGCATATCCAAATCCGTATTGGAATAAAAGTAATTTAACATTTGTTGCCCAGCAATTTCTTCCAGTATTGTCAAGAGCATAATTTTAAGTAGCATTGTTTTGGGTATCTGTGAGAAGGCATTTGTGTTATAATTATGTAATGCATAAAGACAGACGTCCACATTCCCCTAACACCATACATGTATTTGTAGTTTGACGTACATATAAAAGTTTTCTACAAAATTGATTATGTAAAGATTCAATTTTGGAACTATATTGATATCCCCATACTTGGGAACCGTAACATAAAATTGGTTTGATACAGGTGTCAAAAATCTTGAAAAAATCCTTAATTGGAAAATAACCAAATGGTTTCTGAAAATGGCGTATAGCATTAAGTGCTCTTTGAACTTGACAAGCTAATTTTTCGTGTGCCTTATTCCAAGACAATTTTGGAGTAAATAATAATCCCATGTACTTATATAATGAAGTGGTGTTTATAGCGTAGTCTCCATAAACCAATTTTTCATACCTTCTAAGGGGACCACCATTACGAAAAACAATAATTTCAGTCTTATCAAGATTAACTTACATACCAGTATTATTACAAAATTGTTCAACAACATTTATTTGCTATTGTAACTTTGAAGCCGTTTCGGCACAATTAGCAACATCGTCTGTAAACAAAAGACATAGTATATCAGGGATTTCATTTGTTATAAAAATACCGGTATGACAATTTTGTCTCAACATGAGGGATAATTCGTAAATAAATAATGAAAAAATTGTAGAACTTGTTTTATCTCCTTGCCAGGTTCCAATATTACAAGGGAAGTAACCTGTAGTTCCATTTGATAATTTGACACAAGATTCTAAACATGCATACATAGATTTTAATATTCTTAAGAAATTATCATGTAAACCTTTCCTTTCTAGAGCTTCAAACAGCTTAGAATGGTTAATTTTATCAAATGTTTCACGGAAATCAACATTAAGGCAATAAAAGCTACCACCCTTTTTAGAATGATATTTTTGAATCATTGCCTGAAGACATAATATATTATCAACCGCTGAATATCCTCTACAAAAACCAGCTTGTGACTCATCAATTTTGTTATATCTTTCAGTCCATTCATACAATCGTTTATTAATAACACCTGCAAATATTTTATACATGGTATTTGTAATTGAAATACCTCGATAATTACCAGGAATATTTTTAGGATCAGATTTGTGTATAGGGGTAATAGCACTTTTACCCCATGACTGGGAAAATATACCAGTTTGTAAAATTTTATTGGACAATATTAACGAAGTTGGAGCAACGTCGTCCATTGAGTATTTGTAAAACTCAGCCGGGATTCCATCAAAACCACGACTTTTGTTATTAGAAAGTTTTGATATAGACAAAAGAATTTCTTCTAATGTAAACATCTGATTTAAAGAATTGGCTGTAATGTCTGCATGAATATGTTCGTTACCTAAATTGGGATTTACAGTAGTTATGTTCTCATTAAATAATAAACTATGAAACTAAGAAAACCATTTTTCTGTATTTATACTATTATCAATTGTTGACACTGGTTTATGCCGTTTTAGAATTTTCCAAAACAAGGTAGCATTATCACTTGCATCTATTAAATCTTGCCAATTAATTCTCTGATACTCATACAATCTTAAATTGCAATAATTTTTAAAATCATTACGTTTGTCCTTATATGCTCTCAAGTCAAGCTCTAGATTTGATGATCAGAATTTCCTAAGAGCTTTAAAATTCACAGATTTCAGGTAATCACATTTCTCATCCCACCATGGTGGTTGAGAAGATACCTTTCTAAAAGTTCGTAACATACACTCACCAGCGTTCTGATAAATCAAAGTTAACCAGTCTATCACCAAATTTACGTTATCAGCAATAGAGCTTTCGATACAGGCTTTATTTTCGATCAACAAAGATTTTAACTTACTAATAAACGTATCTGTTAAAGAATTACACCATCTAAAATTCTGTAGATTATGATAAGAATTATATTCATTTTTAGACTGAATATTATATTTAGTGTTTAACTCAACACATGAAATAGGAAAATGATCTGATTCATCCCTATTTAAAACCTTGAAATCCTTAATATATGTAAACAGCCCTGTAGATGCAATCATGTAATCCACAACACTCAATGCACCATCATTAGAAAAACATGTAAATTCTCCATTTCTATCACCAGAAAAACGACCATTTAAAATGTGTACATCAAAAATACAACACATATTTACTAATGATTTTCCAAAATTATTACCTCGATATATATCCTTATTTTTCCGAGGAATATCAAAATTGCTACAATCATATTCAATATTATGAAAAATATAATCTAGTGTATTATTTGGTATGTAATCCAAAAAATCTTTACATCTAGAATTCATGTCTCCTGCAATATATAACATTGATTGCGGATAATCATAGTTTATAATATCTAAGTGCTCATACAATGTATCTATGCCATACATGTATTAACATCAATATTATCATAGAAACAAGACCCTTCAGGTGATATACAAGTTAAATACATAATAGTATCATCACATTGAAAGTAGTTTGATAATTTGCAAAAAAAGACAATACAATTTTCAAAGTGATCACAAATACGCTGTATAGAATTAATTTACTCAAACTACTTTTAACAAATACACTTATACCACCACTATTTCTTATAGCATATGGTTTTATATTTCTAATAAAATCAAAATGAATATATGACTTTAGAAAATTATCAAATTCCCCATATTCTTTACCCCATGTTTCGCACATATGTATAATATCAAATTTACTCAAAAAAATAATAATTTTACAATTATTTGTGTGTTTTCTTAAAGCACAAATGTTCCATTATAAAAAATTGAATAAATGTTTATTGTCATTGTTATCAGGATCTTGGCCTAATTCCTATTCTGAAAATAAATACGACTCGACGTCATCTTCGGATATTCCCGTGTCTTCATCCATTGGCTGAGGATTTTTATGTGTCGTTCCACTGTCATGAATACGGTTCCCATGTTGAGAATCAGCCAATCGCTGAATGTTGCTCGAGAGGTAGTTCTCACGACCACGTGGTGATTCAGGTGTTCTTGATCTTTTGCCAACCAATACAATTTCATCAGTGAGGTCATCATATTTGTATATACAATCGTCTACTATAAGCTTGTTAAACCTAACAGATGCGTAATGTCCATTATTTCACTCACTTATTGTGCGTTCTCCAAGGAATTTTCGATGACGCCTTTCACGATCTGAATAATCTTGCTGTACAGAATACTGATTGCGCTGGCCAGGTTTAAATAATTGTGTAGCCCTCTTGAAAATCAACTGACAGTCTTTAAACTGAACAAAACGGGCAATTATTGTACATGTATTGCTGTCACTTAATCCTGTGGGCTTGGTCAATATCGATCTCCTCTGCTTGGTTTCCAAAATTTAACTCATTTCTCAGAAAATTTCGAAGTTTATCTTCAGTAACAGACCACTGTTCATCAATCTTTCCTTTGATACCATTAAAATGTATATTATTCCTTCTAGACTTATTCTCATACTGGTCTAATTTATTTCTCACATCACACATTTGATGTTTTAATGAAATATTTTCCTGTTTTAATGATTCGTAATCAGTCTTAAGCTCATTCACTGAGGTTAAAACAGTTAATAATCTTACTTAGCATTTAGTTTATTAATATCGGAAGAAACATTATTATTCTGGGTAGTTAAATCACTTTTTATAGTTTTCAGAAAGTCATACATATCTGTACCTTGAATATCTGTAGATGCATTGCTGTTTGTAGTTAACCGAGTTGACAGAGGTGTAAGACCTTGATGGTCACAGTGACCTTGACCTCCACGTCCTGTAGAGTTCCGAGACCCTGGACGGTATTGGACAGGTGACGGAGACGTAGATTGCTGGTTTTGACTAGAAAATGTTATGAAGACGATATTGACATCTGACGAGTAGTAACCCCCTGTGACCCCAAGGTCCCGCTCTGGTCTGCTCCATGTGGGTGGGGTACTTTGTTCTGACTGTCTTTACTAATCACTTTCTGGGCTTTGTCCGAAATCAGTTTACGTGTGTCATCTGGCTTCATATGTTTTGGAGGTCCCGGATTGCTTTCAATATCTCCAGAAATAATCAACAACACAAGCATGCACGTGGTTACACGAAATGTTAATTTCCATTTTGGTCCTACCTGCACTGTGAACACATTAATACGATAAATTGACTTCTTAGGCTCACAGAAACATCCAATGCGTAATCTCCACTGCTGAATGCTAATTCCCATGGTGATTTAAGTCCAACAAGTTTTAAATTATTTTTCACATGTGTACAAATAAAACGCGGCAATTTTGCAAGGGACATAACCATTATCTGTATCCAATATCCTCATTGTATCTTTGACTTTGTACGAAAGAAATGTGTAATCACAATTGTCATACTGATATTTTTCCTGAATATCTAACTCTAATTCTTCAGCACTTATCTTTCTTGCATAAAAATTTCATTATTGTTGAAATCCATATTTTCATTTGTGTTGATTACTTCCATTGCATTTGCAAATATATTGGCAGTACATGTAGTTGTATTTTCTTCAACATCTGATATGTCTTCTGTTATCGGAAGATAGGGTGATCTAGCTGGTTTTGTTTCAGTTGTGATGTTATTTTCTATAATTTCTGTGTTGATATTGTATGTCAATTTCTTTGTTATTTGATGTACCTTTTCTAAATGTTTTATGAGGTAGTGTCTTCTTTTAAGTTTAACTTTGCACCCAGTTATAATGCACGTGTATATTTTGTTTTCCGGAGAATGAATTTCTTTAACATGTCGTTGTAAGGATTTATAATTGCTGTAAAAGCGTCGACAGAATTTAAATTTACAATAGTACATCTTGAAAAAGATTTTTTCTCAGTAAATAATTAAAATCTAATGAAGTAAATATGGAATGAAAAGAGATTTTATAATGTTAGTACACCGTTGCACGTGATTTTCGTGGAATTGCATTGGCACTTATTAAATCCCCAAGCCCAATTTATGGTACAGTTGCACAGAATTTGCGCATGAATGGTCAGCAGTCAATTATCAAGTTTTACAAACAATGTCACCGTTGCATGATTTTTTCATGGCAATTGAAGCCTAATCCAATGAATATGCGTATGACCTCTTTTGAAAAGGGTCATTGAATCGCACTACATGAAAAACATGTTTACATACTTAAATGTTATTTATTGAATGAATTTAATAAGAGATTTTGATTTTATTTAATTTAATATTTATACTTTTGAATTCCTTTTAGCCAACTTTTCATTTTTAGCTATTTATTTAGTGCTATGTCTATTTATTTATTGTTATCACTCACAAACTGTTTGATTTTACATTTTGCTTTTATCGCTGCTGGTCTTTGACGAGAAACAATTGTATTTTTACAACGTCCTGAAGTTTCATCTTTAAACTCTTGATTGTTGTACTTCTCCCGAAACTTCTAATGGGTAAAGCAAATTTAACAGCCGTCCTAGTTCGTTTCCAGATGAAATTAAAACTTTAGCTGACCGACATTCACCATCTCTACTTTTAATTAATTGTGTTATTTTACCAAACTTCCAATTTCCTCTTGAAGTATCATCTTTTAGTAAGATTTTATCTCCAACTTTAGGCTTAAACTGCATTTGACCCGGTGATTTTTAACATGTTTTGGTATCTTTCTCGGAGACTTAGTAATTATTCGTCTTTCCAAGTTTTCCAAAATATATCCTGAATAAGCTTTGCCCCTTTTCCCATAGTTTAAGTAAATTATCTTTTGTGCTTTCAATTGGAATACAATCTTCATCACTGTCGATTTCTAATTCAGGAATTCCAATTTTCGGATTATACGGGAGTGATAGGGATATTAGAATGCAGGTCATCTCTAACATAAACTAAAGGCATACATGCCATAACATCCCGGATGTCCGGGAAAGTCCCGGAAATAAGGGGTGTCTGTCCCAGACATGATTTATGTCATGGTAAAATTTTTTTTTTAAATAATCTACTTTGAAGCAAGAAATTTTACATTTTTATATAATTTTATTGTCAAGTTTTAATAAACTGGTCGTAGAACGCTAATAACGAACGATTATCCCCTTACAGCATTCCAATGGTGACGCTAATCCTTTGATTGGTATATCTATGTGCCCCTTCCAACAAACAATTATCGGCAATAATTTTGATCAATTAAAAGATTAATTGTTTACCCCCTTTGGCTTCCTGGGCGAAGGTGTCATACACTGTAATTAACAACTGGCCAGTATAAATTTAATCCGCCTGCAGGCAATTATTAGTGGTCAAACACCGTGAAAATTACCGCTAAATATGAAGTGATGAAATCTACAAGATTTAGTGATAGTTTCAGGTAAACGACTTGGCTAATTGTCCTTAGTTAACATAGCTTTATTCTATTCTGTGACTGATTGAATTTACCATGCCTAAATACTTAAAAAGATAGAAAAACTGTTAATAACTAGACGTATCACTGAAGGTGATTAATACCCCCACCAGCAACTTTGACTTTTGAAAAATTAGTGGTCTGAAGAAAAATTTGAACTCAACCTACAGTAAATAAAGTATCAACAGCACTGTGTACAAAGAATTATTTCAATTTATTGCAGTCCCAACCAGGATCTTGATATAAGCTTGCTATACACCAAGTTTGATTACAATATCTCATTCATAACCCTAGTAATTGTCCGGAAACCATTTTTCTATTTTGAGTAACCATGACCTTGACCCCAGGGGATCAAAGTGCAATACCAAGCGCGGTCTTCATGTTTCTTTGCTAAACACCACATTTGATTACAATATCTCATTCCTAACTTTAGTTATTGTCCGGAAACCATTTTTCTATTTTTAGTAACGGTGACCTTGACCCCAGGGGGTCCAGATGCAATACCTACGCGGTTTTCATGTAAGCTTGCTATATACCAAGTTTGATTACAATATCTCATTCCTAACTCTAGTTATCGTCCGGAAACCATGATGTGGACCGACCAAATGACCGACAAGCTGCCCCTATATACCCCCCCAAAACTTCGATTGTGGGGGTATAATTATTGACATTCTGTCTTTTGTTTATGGTTAATAATTATTGACATTCTGTCTTTTGTTTATGGTGTCATTAAATTTGCAAGTTGTAAATACCGGTAATATAGGTTGTATGCCACTATGTAAATTTAAAAAAATGTTTGCTGATCAATGCCCCAAATCCAAATGAAAAGTGTCCCGGAAATGACTCTAAAATTTATGGCATGTATGACTAAAGGATTTGAATTTATAACTGCTTCTATCTCTTTAATAAGAGTTTGTAACTGCACTATTGATAACATTTTTCTACCAATGGCTTTCTTTAATGACCTTTTTACTAAAGCAACTAGCCTTTCGTAAAAACCACCCATCCAGGGAGACAACTCTATGTTAAACACCCATTTCATTCCAGCATTTGAAACATAACTCATTATTTCAGCATTTTTAGGAATTTTATTCCAAAGATGATCAAGTATTTTATCTGCTGTATGGAACTGTAAGGCATTGTCACTGATAATAAGGGTAGGAGAACCTCTTTGTGCTACAATAATCTTCTGAAACACAGGAGTATTCAGCTGTTGTCATGTCACAAACAATTTCTAGATGAATTGCTCTCGTCAAAAGACATGTGAACAGGCAAATCCAAACTTTCTTTTCACTTTTTTTATTTGTCTTTGTTTATAAAGGACCCATGTAATCTATTCCAATTCTAGAAAATGGAATACCTTCGGTCACACCGGATTTTGGATATGAGCAAAACGGTGGCATCTTGTATGGGCCACCTTCAAATCGGCGGCAGATCATACATAAATTTTACACTAATTTAACAATAGCACAACCATGCGGAATCCAAAAGCGATTTCGCACTATAGACAACGTTTGTGAAACACCACTATGAAGAATTTCTGTATGAGTTTTAGCTACAATGAGACGTGTATACTAGTCATATTTTGGAAGAAGAATCGAACAACGTGCACTTTCACTTATGTCAGCATTTTCAAGTAGGATCCCGTATGTATCAATGTAAATTCCAAGCTGTTGTTGAATATTGTTTGGCTTACCACTAGAAATGGCGTCAAATATGTCTTGTAATATAATCTTTGAATATGTCTTATCCACATGTTTTCAGACTCGTCATATGTGATATACCTTGTTGTATTTTGCTTTTGTAGTTTTCTCACAAATCTAAGCACAAGAGCAGTAACTCTAAGAAGTTTTGTAAGTGAAGAGAACAGTTGGCTGTTTATTGTGAATGGACCAGTGTTTTCATCTGAACTAGTGTTTTCAATTGTATTTGTGCCCCGAGATGGTTGTACCATTAACTAATCTCACTTGGTTTCCTTAATTTACTTATCTCAGATTCAAAACTGTTATCTTCTTTGCTATTATGCCGAACTTTAAATTGAGGCCATTCACCTGGCTCATTTCTCAGCCAGTCTGGTCCTTCCCACCAAAGTTTGTTATTCATAAGATTTTGGCAAAGTGTGCCATGAGATGCAATATCTGCTGGATTGTCTTTAGATGGAACATTGGATATTGTAACATTTTCTGATATCTTCTTTATTTCATTAACCTGGTTATTAACAAATACTGATAATTGCTTTTTGTATGTAACCAATGTAGAACACATTGCGAATCAGTCCATATGGATGAATCAAGTATTGGTAAATGAAGATGACTCTTAACAAACTGTAAACATCGTAAACCTATAACAAGAGCTAAGAGTTCTAGTCTTGTAATTGAGAGCTTTTTCAAAGGTGCTAAACGTGTTTTTGAAAAGATGAGATCTACTTTTGTTGTATCTTCTGACCGTTGATGTAAGTATACTGCAACAGCGTACGCTTTTTGTGATGCATCGCAGAAACATACAATGCGATATTCAACTAGTTTTGAACAGTTTGCAGATATAGATCTTGGTATACAGACATGTTCCACATTCATCAGTTGTTTTTCTAATGAGATTCATTCCTTAGATCATCATCACTAAGGGCATCATCCCAGTCTAGGTGTTTATTCCACAGTTCTTGCAGAAAATATTTAGCATCAAGGATAACAGGACTTATCAAGCCTAGTGGATCGAAAATGGATGCAATGTATTTTAGAATTTCCCCTTTGGTAGCATGAAGACTATGACAGAGCTTTTTGACGAACGATATGAAAGAGTATCACTGTCCAAGTACCATTCAAGCCCTAGCACTTTCATTGATTTCACTTCTGCATGGTCTTCAGGAGAAAATAGTGAATTGACCTCGTCATTATTTGAAGCTCCAAGATTCATAGATCCAGCATTGAATATAGTTTTTGCATCTTTATATTCTGCTATGTCTTTTGCACCTGTTATCATATTATCCATATAATATTTTTTTTTTTTTTGATATTTCATTATGAAAAGTGTCAAGATGATGTTCTATTGTTGCATCAAGAAGAAAAGGACTTGACACTACTCCAAACGGTACCTGGCAAAATCGTTACTCTTGTATGTTACATGAGTTATTCATTGGATTGTCAATATCTTTTGTGGGGTATAGATATATAAGCTTCGCGTTGTGTCTTGTTTCTATCTTTTTAATATCTCAATAATATACAAGTAAAGCGGTAGTGACGTTGATATACAGTGTAACTTCTGAAAACCGAACACCTGCGGGACTAGCCAAGAAGTTCGGAATTTGGAAGTTTCCGGAATTCAGAAGTTCGGAATTATCTGAACAAAGTACAATTATTATACATCAACTGTTTTATAGTAAGACATGATGAAAAATATAAAGCTGATTAAATTAACAAAATAGCACTATTATAGGACTTTTAATACTTTTAATTTCATGATCATATAACTGAATTTGCTGATACAATAGCATAATGTTAATTATCACAATTTATCCTTTAGTATATTTCATATACATGTAGTACCTGCTATTGACCTGTATTTTTTCATTTCATCACATTATTTTTCTCAATTTCTTAATTTTCACACTTTAAACAAGTGTTTGATATGCTTGACATGTTGCAATTCTAATAAGTGTCAAGATAAATGGGTACTGTTAATTGGAAGATACTGACATTTTGAAGGTTTTACAATTACAAATATAATATTCCCTTCACACCTTTTTAAATTTCCGGATTTTGGAAGTAAATTTTAATTGATATAATCCAAATTTTACCAGAAAATCGTTCGGAATTCAGAATTTAGAAGTTCCGTAATTCAGAGGTTTTGATTACATAGAAAACAGAAGGAGACATTTCGGGACTCTGAAATTTGTTCGGATTTCAGAAGTTTCCGGATTTTAGAAGTTCCGGAATTCAGAAGTTACACTGTATACATTGACGTCATCTTGATTCCCGCCGTCAATACGTCGTTGTTGTTCCTGCCTACACATAGCGTACGTCTTCTTGACATTCTCCCGGCCACGAAATGATTACGATGTAGAAATGATTTCTAATGGGTACAGTTTCACAATAGGTCTCGAAGTGACAAGTCCATTACTCGTGCGTAAAATTGCTGCTCGTGTGGGGCCATCATTACCGTAAATTAACTGCTGGATTACGCCTAGTTTCCACTGCGTTCTTGATGATTCATCATAAATCTGTACAACATCGCCAACCTGAACTTTCTGAGTGTTGTTTCCTGTTGTTTTGTGGTACTGACGCAGTGACGTAAGATATTCGTGACGCCATCGTAAACGATAATGACTGATAAGTTGTGCCTGCATTCTTGCCCTTGTTACGTCAGACATTGTAACATTCTGTGGTTCTGGTGTATTGCCATCATATGGAAGGGATGTAATACGACGTCCATAAAGCAGGTGCGCCGCAGTTAATGGGTCCGGGTCTCCTATATCGGAAGTGACGAAAGTGAGCGGTCTGTCGTTCATTATACCCTCAATCTCTGTAACTATTGTCTGGAGGCTCTCGTAACTAATAAATGAACGACCTAAAACTTTCTTGATGGTGGTTTTTGTTAGTCCAATAAGTCGCTCCCACCAACCGCCAAACCATGGTGCTCGCTTAGGTATGAATCTCCATTCAGTACCATGGCTGTGTAGAGCGTCATTAATAGCCGTTGATCTCATGAGTTGTTGAATGGTATTTTCTGCTGCGTTGAATGTTGTTGCGTTGTCTGATATCATTATATGGGGTAGGGATTTTCGCCTTGTAAATCTTCTAAACGCTTGGATGAAGGTTTCTTCTGATAAATCTGGTACCAGCTCGAGATGGACAGCTCTTGTTGAAGCGCACGTAAATAGACAAATATAAGCCTTATGCTCAATTCTAGGATTGTTGCGTACATACAGTGCTCCCGAGAAATCAACCTTGGTGACTGTAAATGGAGATGTATCTTGTACTCTAATCTTTGGTAGAGGTGGTGGATCTGGTGCTGTATATGGTTTCCATTCGACATTGAACGCATTTCCGGATATACTGACGGATAGATGGTATCCAGTATCTCTGTCGTAAATGTGTGATCAATGCACTTGCGCCTGCGTGAAGTTGGTTCTCATGTGCGTCTAAAACTAGTAACCTTGTGAAAGGATGTTTTGCGGGAAGTAAGTATGGAAATCTGGTGAATTCTGTTACTGGTGCATTGTGGATTCTCCCGCCACATCGTAGAAATCCATCTTCATCCAGGAAAAGTCGTAAATGTTTCACTAGAGTAAGTCGTTTACCATTTGATTTCAGATTATTGATCTCAGCCTGATACTTCAAGAACTGGGTGTTATGTAGCCACAGTCGTTCAGCCTCTTGTAACTCTTGAACGGTTAAAGGTTCGAGTCTTGACATTCTTCTGGCTCTGTTTCTTGTGCGACAATTATGGATAAAACGTTTCACATAGGCAGTCACTCTGAGTAGCTTCTTATAGCGACTGAATTTCTCAACATCAATGAGTTGGTGAATTCCTTGAGAGGGCTGTGTAAGGTTCGAACACCTTTCATGGTTTAAATCATCTTCTTCATTTTCGGTTGTTGTGAACAAAATGGCATTGTCATTTGCTTGCCAGCTAGGCCAACTA
Source organism: Ruditapes philippinarum (assembly GCF_026571515.1). Classification (NCBI taxonomy): domain Eukaryota; kingdom Metazoa; phylum Mollusca; class Bivalvia; order Venerida; family Veneridae; genus Ruditapes; species Ruditapes philippinarum. Next base: position 113,074 of record NW_026855146.1, on the reverse strand, counting down.
TTAATGTCAGGAAGCCATTTTGGTCCGTTATTCCACAAGCTGCTTTTCTGGTATTCCTTGGCTGACAAACCTCTTGTTAATAGGTCGGCCGGATTCTGGTCTGTTGGACAATACCTCCACTTCCGGTTCTCTGTAATTTCGTGAATCTCCATGACCCTGTTCTGTATAAATGTCTTCAACTTCCGATTAGTTGCTAACCAATGAAGAACTATTTGGCTGTCAGACCATAGGTAGACTGAATGTGCTGGTATAGACTTAAACACATGGTTTGTAAGACGGGCTCCAATAACCGCAGCCATAAGTTCGAGTTTCGGTAGTGTCAATTGCTTAAGTGGTGAAACACGAGTTTTCGACATGACCAATGTAGACTGATTGCCTTTGACGATGTATGCCACTGATCCATAGGCTTGTAGACTTGCATCGCAAAATACATGAAGGGAAGTTGTATCATCTGCTAGTTCTGTCTGGTTCCCTACATTACCGGAAGTGATTTTTATGTCTGCTTTATCAAAGTAGTATCTTTGAAATTTGTTCGTAATTGTACCATTGATATCTTCTGCTATATTCTGCCACTGTGTCTGTATGGCTTCCGGAAGTGGTGCGTCCCATTCGTAATTTTCTTTCCATATGACTTGTAGTAGGAGCTTAGCTCTTATCGTTATTGGGCTGAAGAATCCAAGAGGATCATACAATTTCGCCGTTTCTTGGAGTATGGTGCGTTTTGTCATCGGATTGAGCCTATTTATAGATCTCTGGTTCAAAAATATCTGGTCATTAATAGCGTCCCATCTCATGCCTAGAATCTTCGTAATTTCGTCTGAATCATGTATGTCGTCTGCTTTGGAAAGCGCGCGCAAATGACAGCTGTTTGAATTCCAGGAACGCAGATTAAAGCCAGCAGATGACATCAGGTCTCTTGTATCGTGATAATATTTAATAACCGTGCTTTCATCCGGAAAACTAGAGATAACGTTGTCTACATATAAATCTTTTTTCAGTATTTCACTCACCCATTTGTTGTTGTTGTTATCAAGGTGCTTCATAAGTGTAGCTTGTAGGATAAACGGTGAACATGTAGCTCCAAAGAGTATAGATTTGAACCTGTAAGTTACCAAGTTACTATCTGGATTGGTACTATCACTTAACCACAGGAACCGGGTGACGTCACGATCTCTTTCGTCAAGTTGCACGTGCAGGAATGCCTTCTCAATGTCTTGTCGAGACAGAAAATCTGTGTAAGCGAAATCTCATAAGTATATTGGTTAAGTCATTTAATTCCGGGGGCGTTGATTCTAAACAATCGTTCAGACTAGGGGAATCTTTATTCTGGCGGCAACTACAATCATATACTATTCGGATTGGGGTGGTGACTGAATCTTTTTTCACACCGTGATGTGGGATGTAGTGAACTCTTTTATCTATATTGTCGTCTGTAACTCTCTTGATAAAGCCTCGATTTTCTTGTTCTGAAATAATTTGGCCATACTTCTGTAACATGTTAGTATCTTGTCGTAGGCGTCAGATTGTATTTTCCGTTCTTTTAAGAACAATGTTATAATTGTCAGGTAACACCGGATGGTCACGTTTCCATGGTAACTGTGCTGAATAACGTCCGTCTTTGAATTCAATGTCTTTGAATTCAATGCATTTTTCCTGATATGTTGCCAGGTAGTCAGAGGTAGTTTCATCTTCTTTTTCAGGCTGAATACCTAGAGACTCTAACTTCCAGAAACGTTCTAGGTCATGTGTATCTGGCTTAGATATTAATACATTTAATATACAGTCTGTAGCGGTATCAGTAGAAGAAACCGGAAGAGGACCGGAAAGCAAGTATCCTATCTTGGACTGGACAGCTGTGGGACCATTACCACGGATCACTCTATTACTGACAATATCCCAGTACTTATCTGCACCAATCAGAAGTGATATATTGAAAGTGTCGTCATCTGTAACCGGATGCGCAAGTTTAAGCCCACGAAGATACGGAAGTGCTGTTGTGGCTTGTTGCACGTTTCTTAAGGGGACGGAAATAGTTGGGACAATCAGGACATCTATAGCTATCTTTTCTTTTGTATCAGTTAATAAATATACTGTTGCGGTATCAATATGACTTACTTTCTTTGAAGATGAACCAAATGCTGCAAGCTCTACGACTTCTGTTCCAGTTCTTCTTAATTCAAGTTTTTCTGCAAGTTCCTTTGTTACAAATGACCTCTGTGCCCCTTCGTCAAATAAAATGTTAACATCTGTACAAAGGTTACCAGATGCAACTCCAGATGTTACTTTCGCAACAGTGGTTTTCAATAAAACTTTAGGTCTAGAATGTGTAGTAGAATGTAGTATTGCGGACTGATCACTGGAACCGGAAATGATTTTGGAACCGGAAGTAGCTTGATCTCTTAAACATGGAGTGTAACTTGGGGCTGTAGCATTCAAATTACTATGTGGGGTTAATGGCTGGGAATTACTGTCACAGATGCTAGTGTGGTGTTTTCGCTGACAAAAACGGCATTGATACAGTCATTTGCTAAGTGATGGTCGCCGCAAAAAGGACATCTTGGACGTTCTGCTCTCTTTTCATTTGTCGTCTGCTGTTTGCGTGACCCATTCGGATGAAATCGGATCCCCTTAAGGAATGAAGCGGCAGCGTTATGAACTTCACCTGTATGTAAAGATTGACCTGACTCCAGAATAGCGATCTCCTTTTTCAATGCTTGTCGTAGTTCCACAAGTTGCCAGTTACTGTTTCCATGGTCACGAGTCATGTTGCGTTTGATTTCAGCAGAAAATTTCTCTAATACCACAGGGACAAGTAAATTACCGTAAGAGTCTTGACCTTGACCAAGGGATTGCAATCCTCTAATATATGACTCCATTTTCTCTTGAAAATTTCGTAAACTATTAATGTCAGAGTAAGGACGGGGTAAATCTAATAAACACTGCATGTAAGCGGTTATAATCTGGTGTTCCTGTCCGAAACGTTCTCTCAGTAACGCAACTGCTTGTGTATAGTTTGAATGCGTTAACGGAAATCCCTGAATCACTCCAGCTGCATCGTCGTGGAGTAAAGATCTCAGATATGTGAACTTCTGTACGTCAGATAAAGATACGTTATTGTGTACACTTGACTCAAACGAATCCCAAAATGTCTGCCATTCTAAAATGTTGCCGGTAAATATAGGTAGCGTAAGTTTTGGAAGTTTGTGAAATTGAGAATACTGTCCGTTATGTATAGAAATGTCACTTACATGTCCATCGGAAGTACTGTTGGTCGTGTTACCGGAAGTGTTCTCAGAATGATATGCGATGTTGGCACTGTTATTCATAGGCGGCTCATCTAGCGGTGGATCTACGGGATTGAGCAGCGGGGGTGGTATAACATTACCGGAGGGTTGTCTCTGTTCTGCTTCCATGTTTCGGATTTGAATCTTTAAATCTAGCATGCAATCTTCTGTTTCGACCATCTCAACTTCGAAATCCTCCTCCTCGGTTAGAGTAATAATGTTCTCATTAAGCTCTTCAAGTGCTGCAACTTTAGACTGTAAATTATGAAATATCATCTGGAACTGAACGCAATCATCAGTAGAATCTTCTAACTTCTGCAAATGTCTGGAAATAACGGCTTTCTGAGCGGCTCTCTTCTTTTTCAGCTTATTAAGATCCATGTTTGTCTGTAATTTCTCACAAGTTCGTCACGACACCAAAATGTGGGGTATAGATATATAAGCTTCGCGTTGTGTCTTGTTTCTATCTTTTTAATATCTCAATAATATACAAGTAAAGCGGTAGTGACGTTGATATATACGTTGACATCATCTTGATTCCCGTCGTCAATACGTCGTTGTTGTTCCCGCCTACACATAGCGTACATCTTCCCGACATCTTTTAACCATAAGAACCTTGTAACATCTCGTTGATCTCTTTGTAGTTCTATTTGAAGGAACGCCCTCTCTATGGCGGCTACAATTGCGATCGGATGTTTTCGAAATCTCAACAATATTCCACATAAGTCATGAACCATAACAGGACCACGACACAAGCAGTCGTTCAAACTGTTATTTTCTTTTGAAGTCTTTGCCGATGCATCATATACTACCCGAAGTTTGGTTGTTGTTTTTTGTGGTGTAATGATATCATGGTGAACTAGGTAATGCACAGTACCTTTTGATTTATTTGGTTTGACTTCATCTATTATACCTTTCTTGAGTTGATCTTGAACATACATGCCATATCCCCGCCGGGGAAAAAAAAACCCCGATTTTTTAAGCAAACCCCCGACCCCCCGCCGTGGGACCAAAATCCCCCGATTTTTAAAAAGAAAAAAAAATCATCAATTTTACTGATTAAATTACCGATTACACATCAATGTACACAACACCTCCAGTATAAGCGTGTTTACAGCTTATCGTCTGCAGCGACGTCGTATCTACTGCAATTAACTCGACAAAGTGTGTATACAACAGGTGTCTAATTACAGGCCGTGTATATGTCATTATTCTGTGTTTTTAAGTGGCATGTTTGTCACAGTGGATTAAATTGGTTTTGATCTTTTAATTGTTTTCGGCGCAGAGCGTTTGATATATTTATTTTATGTGCTAAGGTGCGATCTTATTAAATAAGAAGGATTTTAGACAATATTGAAATGCGTGAAAACATGCATAATTACGGTGTTAATTTTTCTTTTAACATGCAAAATTACGGTGTTATTTTTTCTTTTAAAAGACAAAATGACTCGTTAATCTTCATTCGCATTTTAATCATTAAACGTGCGTGTTCTCCCGACCTTAAGTCGGACACTAAAAGAAAAAAGAATCTTGCCAAGTATCAAAGTAACTGGAAAACAGAATTTCCATGGGTCACTTCAAGTAAAAAAGGTGTTCACCATGTGTATTGTAGTTCCTGCCAATTAGACATAAATGTGGGACACACTGGGAAGACGGACATATTAAAACATGCCAATACAGAAAAACACAAAATGAACATTGGATCGACTGTTTTTAATAAGAAAGTGAATTCCATGTTTAAAGTATCTCAACCTCAGGATGCCGTCAGTAGAGCCGAGTTGAGGTTTGCTAAGTTTGTGGTTGAACACAACTTACCATTTTCAGTATGTGATCATTTCAGTGACTTGAGTAAAAAAATGTTTCCGGATTCTGATATAGCTAAGAAATATGCTTCCAAGCGGACGAAATGTACTAATATAGTAAATTGTGTTATGGGCCCAGAACTAGATGATCATGTGAGCCATTTATGTAAAAATGGGAAATTTTCATTATGGTAGATGAAAGCATTGTGACCAAAGAGACAACAAACAAGTTCCTAGCAATTCTTCTGAAAATATTTGACCCACAAATTCAGTGTGTTAAAACAAAATTCCTTGCCATGCCTGTATGTAACATTGGGACAGCAGAGAACCTGTTCAATGCTATTGACACAGTATTTAGGTAAGTTTTAAAGCTTTTATTTCTGTTTAATTTTAAATATTTTTTAATATTTTAAGTGTAAATTTTTAAATGCACATGCTATAAAAGCACAAAGCCTTGATGCTACTTACATCATGTAATGCAACTTATTATGAAATATCGATTTGTTTTACAGAGACAGAGGTATTCCTTGGTCTAATTGCGTTGGGTTTGGTAGTGACAACTGTAATGTGATGATTGGGAACAACAAAAGTCTTCTGACCAAAATCCGTGAGAAGAATCCTGACATCATTAATGTGGGCTGTGTTTGCCATCTAGCTAACCTGTGTGTCTAGGCAGCCGCAAAGACTCTTCCAGTAGCTGTAGAAGAGATACTCATAGACATCTTCTTCCACTTTCACCATAGGTTAGTTAACATCATTAAAGTCATTTTAAAAGGAACACAAAAATTTATTTTATTTTGCTTTATTCAGAAACAGAATTAAACAAGAGCCATGTCAACATGGCCATCCCCCGCCGAATGTGTTTGCTCATTGGAAGAATGTATATGTAGTAGAGCGGAATAATTCCATTTTAACAGGTCTTTTGGTAATGAAAACTGATGGCTATAGTGATTACAGATTTGAAACCTATGTGAATACTAAAGGCTGAAAATAACAAAGGGCAATTACTGAAAAATAATGCAGGGTAGGTTATCATTCTTGTGTGCTGCATCCCTCCTCAGTAAAATCTATCCACCTATGAAGTTTCAAGTTGATACCTCAAATACTTTTTGAGAAAAAAATTGAATTGAAAAATTAAGTATGAAAAAGAACAAAGGGCAATAACTCAAAAATTATAAAAGGTAGAGTTATCATTCTTGTGCACTGCACACCTCCTGAGTGAGATCTATGCACCTATGAAGTTTCATGTTAATATCTCATAGGCTTTTGGAGTTATGCTCTGGACAAAAATCAATTTTGAAAAATAACAAAGGGCAATAACTCAAAAATCATGCAAGGTAGAGTTATCATTCTTGTGCACTGCACTCCTCCTCAATGAGGTCTATCCACCTATGAAGTTTCAAGTTGATAACTCAAATACTTTTAGAGATATGCTCCGGACAAAAATGTCGGACGGAAGGACGGACGGACGGAAGGACGGAAGGTCGGACGGACGGACGGAGACTATTTCTATATCCTCCGCCGAAATTTTTCGGCGGGGGATAAAAAAAAATTAGATGTATATATCATTATACTTAATGTAATTTCAATATTTTTTTACTTGTAAAAACCTCATAGAGCTAATTAATATCTCTTGTTATCTGCTAATGCATTCATTGACTGAGCATGTTTCATAATGTTTTTTTCAGTGCCAAGCGGAAGAAGATCTATAAAGAGTTCCAAGAATTCACTGACACAGAGCCAATGAAGATAGTCAAACACTGTGCCACCCGCTGGCTTAGCCTTGAGAAGTGTGTAAAGAGGGTACTACAGCAATGGCCAGCCCTCTGTAGCTACTTCCAACCCCACGAGGACAATGAGAAACCTGGCAGGGTAAAACGCATTGCCGATAGCCTGACAGACCCCCTGACATGGCTGATCTTCTCCTATCTAGATCATATCATTCCCCTGATGACAGACTTCAATACAGCATTCCAGGTATAGTAAACAATCAATAAAGAAATATTAAATTGTAGATATGTTAAAGGGACAATCTTTTTAAAAATACAATTTTTTAAACTATAATTAATTTTTATCATGGGCCTGACCTGTAAAAATTCAAAATTCACATTGAAATTTATTTACAAGCATTGTTAATTGTTTGAGGACTGTACTTAATGCATTTAAATATGTTAATATAATGTTTCTGGCTTGCAGGCTGGAGCTCCTATGGTTGGTCACCTTCACACAGAGATGCAACGTCTTATGAGGAAGCTTCTAGGAAAGTTTGTTACCTCGCAGACTATCATAGCAGCCAGGGACGTTACTACCATTTCTTTCGAAACTGAAGAGGTGCAACATCCCAATGACAACATTGCCATAGGTTTAAGGACACGAGAGTACATCAAGGACAATGAGGACACCATACCCCAAGAAACCATAGCAAAATTTTATCAGCATGTGCGTCTATTCTACATTACTCTGACATCTTCTCTAGTGAAAAAATTCCCTTTCAAAGATGACATACTAAAGACCTTGTCCTTACTTAATCCAGAGACTAGAGACAAGGCATCCCCTGAAGCTGGTAAATAAAACAATATTTATTTATATATTTAGCCAGTTTGAAAAAAGTATAGTCTTTTTAGAATACTCTATTCAAGATGAATTTAAGTTAACAATTCTTGTTTCATTATTTATTTAAATGAAATGATTAAAAAAAGGCAATAAATATATACAAATGTGCTTGACATACTTTATTTGTTTACTTCAGTGGTGCAGCTAGGGAAGAGGGTCCTTCCTGACATAGACATTGGTAAGCTTCAAGAAGAAGCAGAAGAGTACAATGTAACACCAATAGAGTCACTCCCCCCTTATCGTGAGGCTATCGTTTCAAAAGTACCAGATGTTGAAACAATGGAGGAGGTAACAGAGGCATCCCTACTGTCATTCTGGGTAAAAATGAGAAACAGAACTCTTCCTGGAAGAGCCCAGAAGCAGTTCAGTGTGCTAGGTGGTGTTGCCTTGGCTTGTTTGACAATTCCCCATTCAAATGCTGACCTTGAACGATGTTTCAGTATCCTTAGAAAAATCCAAACTGACTCAAGACATAAACTTTCAACTGAAACGATCCATAGTTTGATAAGTGTCAAGTTTAACGAACACCACAGCTGTGTGGAATATAATTATACCATCAGTTGAATCAGTAAGAAAGAGTAAGAACTGTTCGAATTGAAAGACATCTAGATCTATGTGGATAAACTGAAAAGTGCTAATCAATTAAATTAGTGAAAAGTAGTGGACAATGACAGTTTTGAGTAAAAGATATAATATGCAAGTGGATTATGTTCTTTTGAATTTATTTTTCACTTAACAGAAAATTATATGCCATGAATGACATTCTCATTTGTTGAATTTATTTTGCAGTTAACAGAAAATTATTTATAATGAAATAAAGTGTGAAAATAACAATGTTTTGTGCATATTTATGATTACGAGTGATTTACACCCGCTTGAACCAAAATCCCCCTATTTTTGGTCAAATCCCCTGCTTTTTAAAGCCAAATCCCCCTATCTGGGTGTCTGGAAATATGGCATGTATGTCTTGAATCACATTATGATACTTCGTTAGTATGTCTGGATTGTTTTTCATAGTGACAAGTCAAGTGACTTGGTATCTGCCGTTTTCATACTTAAGCGTTCTAGTAAAGTCTTCCCTGACTAGATCGTCTTCTTTTTGTGACTCTATATCTACAATTCCAATAGTTTCAATGTTTCAAAAGTCTTCTAGTTCTGTCTTTGGTGATAGTACATTATCTACAGTAGTAAATGCATTTGAACTGTTCTGTTTACTGCCATATGTTAGAATGAGCAAATGATTGTCATTTGAATCATCGTATGTGTCCTTTATTCTACCACTTAGTATCCATCCAAACTTAGACGAAAGCAAATAAAGTCCATTTTGAAGTTCTAATTTTTCACCATTTACAAAGTCTAGGTAGTAGTCGTTTCCAATCAAGAACTCAATTGATGAAGATTCACTTTCTTTTGGCATGGTGTCCGCCAATTGTACAGTTGATAGAATACCATTCACTTTATCTGAATACAGATCTGATGTTGGTTTCCTCTGTAATTAACCACTAATTAAAGGAACTAGTGATTTGCACATATTAACCATTATTTAGCCTCACATCAAACTTTACATATTTTGTTTTAATTGTTTTTGCTTTTGTATTCCTGAAAGTCACGACATGGATTTCTTGTTCACCTTCCCCTTTTAAGCATAACTTATGAGCTAATTTTTCTGATATATAGCTGTGGTGCGATCCAGAATCAAGTAATACACGTACTTCTGTATCAGTTCTTTCACCTGGGTTTTTTATTTTTGTTAGGGCAGTTTGCATAAGAACCATTTCGTTCATTGACATCAGTCCATTATCATATCTTACATCAAATGAGTTTGTCATTGTATCTGATACTGCTGCTTTATCAGATATAACATCGTTGACATATTTGAAATTGTCCGTTGGACAGTGAACCTCTTTGGACACAAACTGCAATGGTGGGCGTTTATTTTGTCACAGTACACACACTTCTTGTTTGCGCCTATATGACTGAAATACTGTTGGGAAAAGGCGTAAAATGAAACAAACTAACTTCTTGTTTGATTTACAATCTAAAGATAAATGTCCTTCCTTTAGACACCTAAAACAACTGCTTTTTTATGCGATCTTTTCTTTCACATATTGTCTTGTATGTATTTCACTCACGCTCCAGTGATTTGAATGTTTTTGAAGATGTAAAATCTCTATGTTTAGAAGCTCCTGTTAGGGCTCTTTCACATGCTACAATGTAAGCATACAATTTTTCCATTAAGGTACATACCGTCCATCTTTTATCAGTTCCATTTTGTATTTCCAACTGTACTAGCACATCTTCAGGCAACTTTGATTTTACTATAGATACTATTAAGTCCTGGTTTACATTCTCTTCTAAAACTTCCAAACTCCTTATATGTTAATCAACACCATCAAGCAAACAACTTAAACAATTTACTTTACTTGTAGCGTTTGAAATGTTTATAAGCTGACTGTAATGCAAATCAATAATTTCAAGTGTATTACCAAATCTCTGTCTCAAGATATCCACCGCCATTATGTAATTGTCACTAGTTAATGCCAACCCTGTCACTGCAGATTTTGCTTCGCCAACTAGTTTTCCCTTCAGACAGTTAAACTTTTCAACAATTGATATGTACTTGTTATTATGTACAGCATTTTTGAAGCTGTCCCAAAACTCTGTCCATCTTGTTTTGTCACCATTAAAACAGATCATATCTATCTTTGGAAGTTTAACTGATGACATTTTCTCGTTTTCTTTTCATTTTTCTTTTTCATGTTGTCTCATCTGAGCTTCAAGTAACTGTTGAATGTTCTTTTGAACCTCCACTAGGGTGTAATTAAAAACACAGCACTGACCCTAGTGTAATCCTTTTGATCAATTTTACATTCTAATTTTTCTTTACTTTGCATCAACGTTTTTGAGAACACTTGTAAATTTTGACACATGTCGAAGGCTTTTTCACACAAGGTTAGATCTTCGTCAATAATTTCCTTAATCATCTCGCCTTCTTTTTTATCAATCGATTCCACTAATTTTTCACTTTGTCTCTCAACCTTTTCTTTATTCAAAACATTTTGACACTTCCATTAAATATTCTGTCTAAATCATATTCCTCATCGATTTCTGTGTCCAACAGACCATCACCTTTTTGTATTTCCAACTTTGAAATGTTTCGGAATCTGGTTCTTACACCTTTAATATATTGTATACTCGCCATTTTCTAATGTAGAGAAATTTTAATTATATTTGTTTCAATCCACTACTAATACTTAAAACACCTTTTGTCCACTTTTTTTCTTGTAATAACTTTGTACATACTTTTGACTTTTAATCAAACATTTTACATCTTTTTACTCTATAATTCCGAACATTTTTTTAACTTTTCTAAACTTTTCAATTAAGCCAGCTTTCAACTTTCCTTCTGTTGATATTTAAGAACTCAATTTACCTTTAAACTTTGTTTCCTTTTCACTTTTAAACTGTTCCATTTAACTTCTTTTCTCCACTTTTACACTTCTTTAACTTGTCTACATTAGATTTAGGAAGAACTTTAGACACTTTAACTTTTAACAGGTTTTTAAGCCCTCTTTTTTTTTTATCTACTCTTTATCTTATCTAAACTGTTTGAAATGCTTCTTTTTAAATTTCCAAGTTTTTAAGATCCATCATATTTCATATATCTGTTTATTCGTAGATCCGGTTCGCGAAGACAGATTTTATTTTTTAGGAATGTATTAACTTATAAGTCATCTCAATACTCATACTACAAATTGAACAATAACGTAAACAGTTTTCATAATTTATTTTATCATATCACTTTATGTTTAACAAAGAAAAAATACTTTGTAAAATGTAATTCCTTTTATTGTCAAATTGATTTAATTTTTCTTTAACAATTTATTCTAGCACTTTTCTTTCTGTCTGTTTAACAATGTGCAATAACTTATATACCGTCTGTAAAGGAGCGGGAAATACTTGTCATGTGACCAGAATAACAACGCGTTCTACAAGTACCGTCCTCGGTACCGTTCCACGATTTTAAAGTAAACAATCGAGATAGCACCGCTCATATAACAATGACTCACGTTACTCGCGACACCAGGGCTTTTATTTAAACAAATTGGTAGACACTTACTAGAAGATGTTTCATGCCAAATATCAAAGCTCTAGCTCTTTGGGTTTTTCAAAAAAAGATTTTTTAAGTTTTTTCTTTCGGTTGCCATGGAAACCAGAGTTCTGCATTGAATTAAATTCTTTGAATAATTTTTAAAAATGACCACCACAGGTACATTCCAGTGAAGTTTGGATGAAATTGGCTTAGAAGTTTATGAGGAGATATCGTTTAAAGTAAAAATTGACCGACGGACGCCGGGCGAATTGTGATCACAAAAGCTCACATTGTCACTTTGTGACAGGTGAGCTAAAAACATTTCCAAAACTACATGTAGTAGGAAACTTGAAAAGATCTATAGCTACAACCATCATGCTTTAGACTTGAAGGAGGCACACACTAGCTACCAGGTCCATGCAAGGTAATTTACAGATAACCCTCCGAAAAGGAAGGCTTAATCATGAAGCAATTCTGGTATTTGGCTAACAGTAACTTTTTAAACATGAGATAATCAAAGTGATCATGAACAATTATATAATAGGTTTACCTGTGTGATAATTGTTTCTTTGGTGCATTTGAAAATTCTTTGGTATACCATCTCCTGCAGATATATTTAAATGTTGACATATAAACAATTCCACATTCTTAAAAATCAAGGGAGGCAATTAATGTCATAATCATAAGTTACCTTCTTTAGTCATATCCCTTTTTTCATGCACAAAATAGTGACTTAAAGTAAGCAATTTTAAGTCCTTAACCCTTTCACTGCCATAGGGACGGCTTATGCCGTCCCTGTTATTTTCGGCGTATTTGCCATATGGACGGCTTTAGCCGTTTCTATAATAATAATAGTTATGATAATAAATTAATAATAATAATATTAAAAATAATAATAAATATAAAGAAAATTATACCATCGACAATAATTATTATTATACTCACAGATTTGGAAACATATATAATTATTATAATACTAATAACAAATAATAATAATTATATTAATTATTAATATAGTAATTTCTTAGAAAATCCTCTGGCAAATAGGTGATCAATAAAACAATAACACTCTGGCAGCGAAAGGGTTAAAATAATCACATTGATAAAACTGAATGTTAAAATTTTCTTTTGTCCTGAAATATTGTTATGTTCTATCATTATCAACAATCTACTATTATCTACTAAAAGACAAGCAATTTGTTTGTTTTATCTAGGTTAAGCATTAATTTGAATCAATACTTGAATAATTAAAAAAATTAAAATTAACTAGAAATGTGTCCATAGGACACAGGTGCCCCCACGGCGCCACTGTTCTGTCAATCTTATGACTCTAGGTCAAATATTGTTTGAAAACTAAAAATCTTTTACTAAGTAAAGGGCAAGAACATTACGAATACTGAATAAATCCACAAGCAAACCCCAAGGTGCATAAGTACACATGACCAACATTCTTGTAAACTTTCAGGCCTACAAGTGAAATACCTTTTGAGCTATGCATGAACAAGTTGAAAATTGCAAATTTATACTACTGTAAGTCAAGGGCAATAACTAACAAAACTGAAAAAATCCACGTGCAAAGTCCCAGGTGCATAGCTTCACAGTGATGTGAACCATTATTCCTGTAATTTAGTGATGTTGATCATTATTCCTGTAAAGTTTGTTGATTCTAACTCAAGCACTCAAGGAATAAATAACAACATAATGAAACGGTTTTTACTAAGAAATAACTCTACAAATACTGGATAAATCCACAAGATAAACCCCAGGTGTAAAACTAAATATGCTGAGCAACCTTCCCGTAAGGTTTAATGACTCTAGGTCAAATACTTTTTGAATTACATGTGACACAAGTTGAAAATTGCAAAAATCTTATAAGTCAAGGGCAATAACTCCAAAAATACTAAAAATATCCACATGAAAAAAAATAACCAGGTGCACAACTACACATGCTGATTATTCCTGTAAAGTTTCATGACTCTAGGTCAAATACTTTTTGAGTGACATGCGACACAAGCTGAAAATTGCAAAATTTTACTAAGTCAAGGGCAATAACCCTAAAACTGCTAACTAAATCCAGACGAAAATACCCAGGTGCACAACTACACATGCTGATCAACATCCCTATAAAGTTTCATGACTCTAGGTCAAATACTTTTTGAGTTACATGCGACACAAATTGAAAATTGCAAAATTTTACTAAGTCAAGGGCAATAACTCTAAAAATACTAAAAATATCCAGACGAAAATACACAGGTGCACAACTTCACATGCTGATCAACATTCCTGTAAAGTTTCATGACTCTAGGTCAAATACTTTTTGAGTTATGTGCGACACAATTTGAAAATTGTAAAATTTTACTAAGTAAAGGGCAATAACTCTGAAAATACTAGAAATATCCAGACGAAAATACCTAGGTTCACAATTACACATGCTGATTAACATTCCTGTAAAGTTTCATGACTCTAGGTCAAATACTTTTTGAGTAATGTGCCGCACAAGTTGAACATTGCAAAATTTTACTAAGACAAGGGCAATTACTCTAAAATACTAGAAATATCCAGAGGAAAATACCCAGGTGCACAACTACACATGCTGATTAACATTCCTGTAAAGTTTTATGACTCTAGGTCAAATACTTTTTGAGGAATGTGCCGCACAAGTTGAACATTGCAAAATTTTACCAAGTCAAGGGCAATTACTCTGAAAATACAAGAAATATCCAGACGAAAATACCCAGGTGCACAACTACACATGCTGATTAACATTCCTGTAAAGTTTCATGACTCTAAGTCAAATACTTTTTGAGTAACATGCAACACAAGTTGAACATTGCAAAATTTTACCAAGTCAAGGGCAATTACTCTGAAAATACTAAAAATATCCAGACGAAAATACCCAGGTGCACAACTACTCATGCTGATTAACATTCCTGTAAAGTTTCATGACTCTATGTCAAATACTTTTTGAGTTACATGCGACACAAGTTGAAAAAGTGCAAAATTTTACTAAGTCAAGGGCAATAACTCTGAAAATACTAAAAATATCCAGACGAAAATACCCAGGTGCACAACTACACATGCTGATTAACATTCCTGTAAAGTTTCATGACTCTAGGTCAAATACTTTTTTAGTTACGTGCGACACAAAAGAGAACGAACAGCCAGACGGAAGGATGGACAGACGAAAGGATGGACGGACGCACGGACAGACAGACAAGGGTAAATCTGAATGCTCACCACTAAAGTGGGGGCACAAAAACACAGCACTGACCCTAGACTTAAAAAGTTCAGACATCAACTTTAGTTACCTTGACAACTCCTTGATTGTACTAACATCAATCATTCTATAGTGTAAATAATCTGTAAACTTTGGCATGTATTTTGCCAGGAACAATTTGTCCATATGTATAGAGTTTCCTGCTAAAGGTGCTTTCCCTGTTGTATGTTCCCTAATAAAGTCAAGCATTTCTTTTTCTGCATCACTTAAAGATATCTTACTATTTCTCACAGCTTCTGTTAACCCAGACTGAAAATTGCAAGTACAAAAGTTTTTCTAAAGCTTATTTTTTTCAGATCAGGCTTTTGAGCCTAATTATAGCATAAATTTCTAAAAATATATATATATATATACATGTATATATATATATATATATATATATTTAGATATATATATATATATATATACATACATACATATATATATACATTTATATATATATATATACATACATACATATATATACATTTATATATATATATATATGCATGTATATATATATATATATATATATATATGTATATATATATATATATATATATATATATATATATATATATATATATATATATATATATATATATATATATATATATATATATATATATATATATATATACATACACACACACACACACACATTTATAATATATGATGCATATACTATACATGATATATATATACACACACACACCAATAAATGCACAAATCTGAGAAAATTCAGTAATATAACCTTTTAAGGTCAAGGTCATTAAAGAGCCCAAGCAAATTTGGGTTTGATAAACAACAAGGTCTGGTCCTTAAGAATGTTCTGTTTTAATATGAAGTTTATCCCTTCAATAATAGCAAAGTTACAGTCAGTTGCCGCCAAAACAATGAAAATTTCAATAATTTGACCTTCAAAGACAATGTCATTAATGAATGAAGGTCAAGATCTTTCGGTATATTTTTAACAGTTATCTTTGAAGATTATTATGTTCAAGTTTCAAGACAATCCATTCAAAAATAACAAAGTTACAGCCAATAATAGCCAAAAAAATGAAAATTTCAATAATTTGACCTTCAAAGTCAAGGTCATTTATGAGTGATGGTCAAGGTCTGACTGGTTATTTTTAAGGGATATCCTTGAAGATTATTATGTTCAAGTTTGAAGACAATCCATTCAAAAATAACAAAGTTACAGCCAATAACAGCATGAACAAGCAAAAATTGGACTTTTAACCTTGAAGGTCAAGGTCATTTATGGATGAAGGTCAAGGTTAGTGTGGTCTACTGAAAGGTCTTGTCCCAAGGGTTGTTGTGGCCAAGTATGAAGACAATACACCAAGAAATAAAAAAGTTATGATCCAGGTACAAGTTTGCGGACGGCAACAGCAACGGCATCGGCAACGGCAACGGGAACGCCGACCTGACTATAACAATACCTCTACTTTTTTTTTCAAAAAAAAAAAAGTCGAGCTAAAAACAATGACACACATGGGGCAGGGCCAGTTTTGACCCCAGGGCTTTTATTTGAACAATCATTGTAGACACTTACTAGCAAATGTTTCATGCTTAATATCTAAACTCTAGCTATTCGAGTTTTTTCAAAGAAGATTTTTTAGTTTTTGCTATACACATATAAGGAAAATCAATGTCCCCGGGGGCGGGGCTAATTTTGACCCCAGGGCTTTAATTTGAACAAACTTTGTAGACACTCACTAGAAAATGCTTCGTGCTTAATATCTAAACTCTAGCTATTTGAGTTTTTTCAAAGAAGATTTTTTAAGTTTTTGTTATACACATATATAAGGAAAATGAATGACCCCGGGGTGGGCCAATTTTGACCCCAGGGCTTTTATTTCAACAAACTTGGTAACACTCACTAGAAGATGTTTCATGCTTAGTATCTAAACATTAGCTATTTGGTTTTTTTAAAAAAAGATTTTTTAAGTTTTAACTTTATGCATATAGGGGAAATCAATGACCCCCGGGGCGGGGCCAATTTTGACCCCAGGGCTTTTATTTGAACAAACTTGGTAGACATCCATTAGAACATGTTTCATGCTAAATATCTTAGCTCTAGCTCTTTAGGTTCTTTAAAAGAAGTTTTTTTAAGTTTTTACTATATGCATATAGGGGAAATCAATGACTCCCGGGGCGGGGCCAATTTTGACCCCAGGGCTTTTATTTGAACAAACTTGGTAGACATCCATTAGAACATGTTTCATGCTAAATATCTTAGCTCTAGCTCTTTAGGTTCTTTAAAAGAAGTTTTATTTGAACAAACTTGGTAGACACTCACTAGAAGATGTTTCATGCCAAATATCTAAGCTTTAGCTCTTTGGGTTTTTTAGAAGAAGATATTTAAAGTTTTTTCTTTTGGTTGCCATGGCAACTAGAGTTCTGCATGGAATTACAGTCGAACTTCGTTCGCTCGAACTCGGAGGGCCTGTGCAAATTTGTTCAAGAGATCGTAGTTCGAGCCAACCGAGGTTGAACTATTATAACGTTGATCATATGCCTAAAGGTTTTCCTATCTTACATCGGTCAAATGATAAATGCAACAATATAATTGTTTGTTAGTTCATCTGTTCGTCGAATATTTCATATTCAGAATTATTATCCCAGTGTTTTAATTAAGTATTAACGGTACGCTGTGTTGATCTATATTCATGTATATTGTAATCGGTTGAGTTCGATTGGGCAATCATACCAAATTTGTTGAACAATGTTCAAAATATATTTATATGTTTTTAATGGGATGAATTTAATTTTTAAAAAAAAAATTAATAAAATATTTATTAAAAACATTTACAGCAGCATGTATTTGTAGTCATTTACTAAAATAAACACACATATAAGTATCATTCTATAAATAGATAACACTGTTTCACTTTACATGAACCACGGTTGTAATCAAAGCCGTCCAGGTGAACGTCATTCTTTATTGGCATGCATATTTCACTTATTTCACAAGTTTTTTTTTATTTTTATCTTTACCATAAACGGCAAATCAACAATATTATCATAACAAACAAATCAGTTACAACACCTCTTATTTAGTATCAATTAACCTTAATTACCTTTGTCACGATCACGAGGTGTTAAAAACATGTGTTGCCGACTGTCATTTACTTAGGACATACCGACTTGTCTTTTTGTGTTCGACCGAAAAGGTGTGATTTTCACTATATTTCTGCCGAAGGGACCAGAGATCAGGTTCGAGAGTTCGAGCGATCGGTGTTCGAGCGATCCGAGGTAGAACAATATATATTATATAGGAATTTTCCCGGGACTGGGCGATGAGTTCGAGCGAAGGGAGGTATTCGAGCGATCCGAATTCGAGCGAACGAAGTTTAACTGTAAATTCTTTGAACAATTTTCAAAGGTGACCACCAAAGGAACATTCCTGTGAAGTTTGGACGAAATTGGCTTAGTGGTTTATGAGGAGATGTCATTTAAAGTAAAAGTTTACGGACACCGGACGGACGATGCACGGACGGACGCCGGACAAAAAGCGATCACAAAAGCTCACCCTCTCACCTTTGTGACAGGTGAGCTAAAATTCCTTCGATGCATGACAAAGTTACAGCCCGGACACGATTGTGTGTACCTATTTATTCTAATTGTGATAATGTGAAACTTCAAAATGTTAGTGTGACCTTGACCTTTGAGGTAGAGACGTAATTCTTGGACGCGACACATCGTCTTGATGTGGTAGACATTTATGCCTAGTTATTTTAAAATCATTCAATGCATGACAAAGTTACAGTCCGGACACAAATGTGTGTACCTATTTCCTCTAATTGTGATAATGTGAAACTTCAAAATGATAGTGTGACCTTGACCTTTGAGGTAGAGAGGTAATTCTTGAACGCTACACATCGTCTTAATGTTGTAGACATTTATGCCAAGTTATTTTCAAATCATTCAATGCTTGACAAAGTTACAGTCCGGACACGAATGTGTGTACCTATTTACTCTAATTGCGATAATGTGAAACTTCAAAATGATAGTGTGACCTTGACCTTTGAGGTAGGGACGTGGTTCTTGGACGCGAGACATTGTCTTGATGTGGTAAACATTTGTGCCAAGTTATTTCAAAATCCCTCAATGTACGACAAAGTTACAGTCTGGACAAATTAAGTGGGGACTCACAGACGGACAGACGTTCTAACGGGACAGTAATAATGTGGCTACTCTTATTGTTCTCTCTATTATTCTTTTTAGCCACACAAAAGAAAATAGCCACATAAAAGCACTACGGAATGAATGACATCAAAGAGAAAGAACAGTTACCTATTGTCCCTCTAGCCACATAATTACTGTACAGATGGACGGACAGACAGTGCGATTATATTATGCCTCCCTTCGGGGGCATAATAATGTCAGGCATTAAGATCTATATGTCATTAGTTAATATTTTTTTAAATCACTTAAATCTTCATGATTTGAAGTACCGATAATAAACAAACACAGAAAACAAACCTCTGCATGGTGTTTTGTACACCATTCACCCATATTGTCAAGTACACTATCTGGCTGATGTATCACCAAATCCTCTGTCTGAAATTATCACATCAGTTATCTTACATCTAAAAACAATCAGAATTTATCTCATTTTAAAAATAACTGTACTGTAGTTACAAGTATTCAAAACATGAGAAGATTGATCTTTGTTTGTTGTAAGTGTATTTATTTTCATTTAAAAAATACATTAACATTTCATTGCTTATAAGCTTAGCACCTGCTTGGTATATAGTTTTTGTTTCTAGTTTGTTTATCTGCTTCTTGAAATGAAATTTGAGACTTAGCCTTGTTATTATCATGTGTTACAGTTTCATTTATTTTGTATTGATTTGAATGTGGATAGTATTGAATTTCATTCTAGTTTTTAGACACAGATAAGTCACTCAGTCACTTTGAAATATAGATAGGATATGTATAGAGATTTTATTTCAATTTGTCAACAAGATTGCATTTGAGAAAAATGCTATGCCATCGCATGGTTCAAATTTCATAGCTGTACATCAAAGGACAAGAAAGTAGGTCACATCATCAAAATCTAGGTCAAAGTTCAATTTTACAACTAAAACTGCACATGGTCAAAATTTCATTGCTGTACAAGAAAGTAGGTCACTGTCCCCTTGGGCAAGGCATAATTTTGACCCAAGGGTTTAATAACAATCTTGATACAGGTCCACCAAACAACATTTCAAGTCAAATATCTAAGGCCATCCTTAAAAAAATGTTTGTTTGCAGTAACGCGACCGACTCACAAAATTTGCCCCTACTCAAATTTTTTTTTCATGGTCTGGATAAAAAAAATTTTTTTTGAATCAGAAAATTATGCCTTGTGCTTTGTTTTCATTCTGTTAAAGGTTAGTAGAAGAAATAAAATGTAGGTCTTATTAAATTAGAATTCAGTTATCAATTTATTAATTGTTACCAGATTATCAAAGCATATATTGTCCAGCATTTTGAAATTCCATGTTTATTTGGGAGTACAGTTCAATAATAAAAAAAAAAAAATCGACCTACCTACCCACCTTGAAAATTCTGGGTCGGGTTACTGCAAACAAACATTTTTGTAAGGATGGCCTAAGCTATAGCTTTCTCCCATTCAGAAAACATTTGTTTTATTTTCTGTTTTTACTACGTGTACATAATGAGAATCACTGCCCCCGGGCAGGGCCAATTTTTGACATTTTTACTAATTCAAGGGCAATAACTCTAAAACTACTAAATAAATCCAGACGAAAATACCCAGGTGCACAACTACACATGCTGATCAACAACCCTGTAAGGTTTCATGACTATAGGTTAAATTTTTTGAGTTACGTGCGACACAAGTTGAAAATTGGAAATTTTTACAAAGTCAAGGGCAATAACTTTAAAAATGCTAAAAATATACATACGAAAATACCCAGGGGCACAACTTCACATGCTGAGCAACATTCTTGTAAGGTTCATGACTCTAGGTCAAATACTTTTTGAGTTACGTGCGACACAAGTTGAAAATTGCAAATTTTTACTAAGTCAAGGGCAATAACTCTAAAAATTCTAAATACATACACACAAAAATACCCAGGTGCACAACTACACATGCTGATCAACATTCCTGTAAGGTTTCATGACTCTAGGTCAAATATTTTTTGATTTACATGCGACACAAGTTGAAAATTGCAAATTTTTACTAAGTCAAGGGCAATAACTCTAAAAATACTAAATATTTCCACATGAAAATACCCAGGTGCACAACTTCACATGCTTATCAACATTCCTGAAAGGTTTCATGACTATAGGTCAAATACTTTTTTAGTTACATGCGACACAAGTTGAAAATTGCAAATTTTTACTAAGTCAAGGGCAATAACTCTAAAAGTACTAAATATTTCCACATGAAAATACCAAGGTGCACAACTTCACATGCTGATCAACATTCCTGTAAGGTTTTATGACTCTAGGTCAATTACTTTTTGAGCTACGTGCGACATAAAAAGGGAACGGAGGGAAGGACAGGCGGATGTACTCACAAAATGTACTTATGGGACTTTTCCTGTGATCTTTTTGGCCATTTTCACACAAGGCTTAAAAAAAGACACACAAGTAAAAATGGAATGAATAGGATCAAAGAGAGTTTACTGTTACCCATTGTTCTCCAAGTCACACAAGTACCTCTGGGTTCGTACGGACAGATGGACGGACAAGGGTAAATCTACATGGCCCCCCCTATAGTGGGGGCATAAAAATGAACATACGGCAATAATTCCAAAAATGAGACAAGGCAAATTAACGTTTTCTTTGCACTGCTCATCTACCCAATGAGATCTATCTACCTACAAAGTTTCTTGTTCATATCTCATATAGTGTCAGAGTTATGTCCCAGACAAAGTTCAAAGTGTAAAAATTAACAAAGGGCAATAACTCTAAAATAAGGAAAGACAGAGTTATGGTTCTTTTGCACTGCACATCTAATCAATGATAACTATCAAATTACAAAGTGTCTTGTTAATATCTCTTATACTTTCAGAGCTATGTCCTGGACAATTTTCAAAGTGAAAAAATTAACAAAGGGCAATAACTCCAAAATTAGGCAAAGCAGAGTTATTGTTCTTTAGCACTGCACTTCTACCCAATGAGATCTATCTACCTACAAAGTTTCATGTTGATATCTCTTGTTGTTTCAGAGTTATGTCCCAGACAAGAAAGCGGAAGGACCGAATAGGGATAAAGGGCCATTTCTATTGTTATTTTCTTTGTTTAATAGAGGGCTATGGCGCCTTATTTTATTGTTACGGAATGAATTCCATTGTTCTCTTTTGTTCTGTTTACAGTTAGATGGCCCCCTATACCTATTTGGTCGTGCGGACGGACATTCGGATGGACAGACAAAGCGGCAACTATATGTTCACCTTTGGAGAGCATAAATATTGTTTCAAAGTAAAAGATGCCTACCTCAGCAATGATATTCAGATCAGCATCTGTGACAAGACATGCCATTTCTAAGATATGTTCTTTATCAACATCTAATCCAGACATCTGAAAGAAGAAGATAATTTTCTAAATATCCAAGCTGAAATGTCATACATGCACTTCTTGTCTACAAAATTTGTGTTATTGGTTAAAAACAAAACTCAAATTTGATGTTATTAATTTCATTATTCAACTAGAAGGGTTTTTGTCACAAAAACATATAAAGTTTGGTTGAAATCCCACCAAAAGTTTGACCTGTGGAGTGCACGACAAGGGATAGTAGTGATCACTCCTGTAAAGTATAGTTGAAATCCCATCAGTAGATTGACATATGAAAGCTGGACAAGATTTTTCTATTTTTAGCTCTGGAGGCCATTTTGTGCAGCGAGGTGATGTGCACAACTAAGGATGGTACTGATCACTCCTGTAAAGTTTGATTGAAATCCCAACAGTAGTTTGACCTGTGAAGGCCAGACAAGCTTAATGCGAATGGACAGACAACCGGAAGGACAGACAGATGGTGAAGGCAAAAACAATATGTCTCCAAAAATTTTGTGAGACATAATGAAAAGGTTATTTGTTTAAGTTGAAAAATATTTAATTTCAAAAACTAGAAATGTGTCCATAGGACACAGGTGCCCCCACTTTGTTTTGTCAATCTTATGACTCTAGGTCAAATATTTTTTGGGATACATGTGCCACATGAGTGTTGAAAACTAAAAATCTTTTACTAAGTAAAGGGCAAGAACAAGCAAATCCCAAGGTGGATAAGTACACATGCTGACCAACATTCTTGTAAACTTTCAGGCCTACAGGTCAAATACTTCTTGAGCTATGCATGAACATGTTGAAAATTGCAAATTTTTACTAAGGGCAATAACTCTAACAAAACTGAAAAAAATCCACATGCAAAATCCCAGGTGCATATAGCTTCACAGTGATGATCATTATTCCTGTAAAATTGGTTGATTCTAACTCAAGCACTCAAGGAACAAATAACATAACATAATGAAACAGTTTTTACTAAGTCAAGGGCAATAACTCTACAAATACTGGATAAATCCACAAGCTAAACCCAAGGTGCACAACTACACATGCTGACCAACATTCCTCTTAAATTTCATGACTCTAAGGTTAAATACATTTTGAGCTACGCACGACACAAATGAACAAGAACCGGTTGAACCGGCTGATGCTCCCCGAGAGACAGATTTGGACACAGGAAAGTATAAATCAAGAGACACCGCCGGATGAGGGCAACGCTCAACTTTTAACTTTTCTAAAAGCAAACAAAGAAACGTTTGAAAAATCTTAACGTTTCCTTTTTATAATTTAAAATGTCTTGTCACATTAGTTTTGTCAAAGTATGAATCCTTTCCATATATATCTGCATGTGTATTATGGAAAAAAAAAGATATATATATATATATATATATATAGAAATGAGAGAATATATACACACGTACCACCACATCTATATGCCAGTCCAATTACGGCACAGCGCCTAGCAGAACAGTCATGAAAGCATAGCCACTGCTCATCCACCATCACAGAAAATGATGGTTTCAGAACAGCTTTATATACAGTCACAAACTGCACTACACATTGAAACACTGACTCAACATTCACATATATAGAGTTTGTTCTCTGTTATCATGTCTCACAAATCAACGATGACATTTTTATTGTCTTCTTCACTGATTGGGACCAGAGAACTTGCTGAATACTTAATATACGTGTATACATATATATATGGTCATTTAATGTACAAATCTGCCAAAATTCAATAATTAAACCTTCAAGGTCAAGGTCATAAAACAGCCTAGGTCAATTTGAGTTTGATAAACATGAAGGTCTTGTCCTTAAGAATGTTCTGTTATAATATGAAGTCAATACATTCAATAATAGCAAAGTTACAGCCAGTTACAGCCAAAAACAAGAACCGGTTGTACCAGGTGATGCTCCCCGAGAAGGTTTTGGACACAGGAAAGTATAAAAAAATGAACAAAGGGCAAAAACTCCAAAATTAGACAAGGCTGTGTTTAGGTTCTTTAGCATTGCAGTTCTATCCAATGAGATCTATCTACCTACAAAGTTTCATGATGATATCTCTAATACTTTTAGAGTTATGTTCCAGACAAAAGTCAAAAAGTAAAAATAAACAAAGGGCAATAACTTCAAAATAAGGCAAGGCAGAGTTATGAATCTTTAGCACTGCACTTCTACCAAATGAGACCTATCTACCTACAAAGTTTCATGTTGAAATCTCTTATAATTTTAGAGAAATGTCCAGGACAATGTTCAAAATGAACAAAGGGCAATAACTCCAAAATTAGGCAAGACAGAGTTACAGTTCTTATGCACTGCAAACCTACTCAATGAGATCTATCTATCTGCAAAGTTTCATGTTGATAGCTCTTTTAGTTTTAGAGTTATGTCCCAGACAATGTTCAAAGTGTACAAATGAACAAAGGGCAATTATTGAAAAATACGGCAAGGCAGAGTTATGTTCTTGTGCACTGCACACTTACTAAATGAGATCTATCTTCCTACAAATTTTCATGTTGATACCTCTTATAGTTTTAGAGTTATGTCCTGGAAAAAGTTCAAAGTGTAAAAATAAACAAAGGGCAATAATTTAGAAATTAGGCAAGGCAGAGTTTACTGTTCTTGTGCACTGCAAACATACCCAATGAGATATATCTACCTACAAAGTTTCATGTTGATACCTCTAATAGTTTTAGACTTATGTCCCGGACAAAGTTCAAAGTGAAAAAATAAACAAAGGGCAATAACTACAAAATTAGGCAAGACAGAGTAACGGTTCTTATGCACTGCACACCTACTCAATGAGATCTATCTACCTACAAAGTTTCAAGTTGATACCTCTTATAGTTTAAGAGTTATGTTCCGGACAATGTTCAAAGTGTAAAAATAAACAAAGGGCAATTATTCAAAAATTAGACAAGGCAGAGTTACGGTTCTTGTGCACTGCACACCTTCTCAATGAGATCTACCTGCCTACAAAGTTTCATGTTGATACCTCTTGTTGTTTCAAAGTAATGTTGCGGACAAGAAAAAGCGGATGGACGGACGGACGGACAAAGTGGCGACTATATGCTCACCGTTCGGGGAGCATAAAAATTGCAAATTTTCACTAAGTCAAGGGCAATAACTCTGACACAACATATAAATTCACAAGCGAAACCCCAGGTGCACAACTTAACATGCTGATCAACATTCCTGTAAAGCTTCATGACCGTAATGTCAAATACTTTTTGAGCTACATGTGACACAAGTTGAAAATTGCAAATTTTTACTAAGTCATGGACAATAACACTCTACAAATACTAAATAAATCCACACTAAAATACCCAGGTGCACAACTACACATGCTGATCAACATTCTTGTATAGTTTCAATTGACCCTAGGTCAAATACAGTGGAGCCTTGCTAATCTGAACCCTTCTAATCCGGAATCCTTTCTTATCCGAACGAAATGTTCGGTCCCGATTTCATTCATTCTATTTTCAATAATAACAAGACCTGTCAGAGGACAGTAAGGCTCAACTATTCGAAAAAGTTGTCACAAGGGTATTTCATTGAGTATAATAATGCTTACCTATGAATACATAAAATTGACCAAAAAGGTACAAAGGCTTGTTATTAAGATGTTTTATCAAGTAAATCACTGCTTAATTATTATGAATGCATAATGAATGAGATATGTAAAACTTGCATGTAAACATTAACCAAGTGACTAAGTAGAAAAGGGGAAATAATTCAGCCTAAATGCAAGATAGAGTTATGGAACTTGGTCAGTGACATACAATTATGACCCTTCATGCATATATGAAGTTTCAAAACAAAATCTTTGATAGTTATTGAGATATGTAAAACTTACATGTAAACATTAGCCAAGAGACTAAGTAAACAATAGGGCCATGATGGCCCTGAAATCGCTCACCTGTATATAGAATTGAGGCGGAGCAAATTTAACCCAGGGGCTTTTATTTGAACAAACTTGGTGGACACCAATTTGAAGATGTTTCATGATAAATATCTTAGCTCTAGCTCTAAGAAGACTTTTTAAGTTTTTATCATACGACATATAGGGAAAAACAATGACCGCCCCCCCCCCCCCTCTGGGCGGGCCAATTTTGTCCCCAGGGCTTTTATTTGAACAAACTTGGTAGACACTCCCTAGAAGATAATTCATACTAAATATCTAAACTCTAGCTCTTTGGGTTTTTTAACAGAAGATTTTTTTAGTTTTTACTATATACATATAAGGAAAATCAATGATCTTGGGGTGCCGCCAATTTTAACCCCAGGGCCCTAATTTGAAGAAAAATGGTAGACACCCATTAGAAGATGTTTTATGCAAAATATCTTAGCTCTAGCTCTAAAGTTTTTACTATATACATAAAGGGAAAAACAATGACCCCCTGGGGTCACCAGGGGCCAATTTTGACCCCAGGGCTTTTATTTGAACAAACTTGGTAGACACCCACTAGAAGATGTTTCATGCTTAATAGCTAAGCTCTAGCTATTTGGTTTTTTTAAAAGAAGATTTTTAAGTTTTTACTGTATACAAATAAGGAAAATCAATAACCCCCTGGGCGGGGCCAATTTTGACCCCAGGGCATTTATTTGAACAAACTTGGTAGACACTGTCTTGATGATGTGTCATGCCAAATATTTAAGCTCTAGATCTTACGGTTTTCTAAAAGAAGATATTTCAAGTTTTTTCTTTCGGTTGCCATGGCAACTAGAGTTCTGCTTAGAATTAAATTTTTTGAACAATTTTTAAAGTTGACTACCAAAGGAACATTCCTGTGAAGTTTGGATGAAATTGGCTTAGTGGTTTATGAGGAGATGTCGTTTAAAGTAAAAGTTACGGTCGGACGGACAGACGACGGACAAAAAGCGATCACAAAAGCTCACTCAAATTGTGACAGGTGAGCTAAAAAGGGGAAGATAAATAAGCCTAAATACATGACACAGATATGAGTGCTGTTCAGTGATCATTATTTATTACCGCAAATATACATATGAAGTTTCAAGTTTGTATCTTTAATAGTTTCAGAAATTTGCAAAACTTGCATGTTAAACTTAACCAAGAAAAGGAGATTTTTTTAGTACAAAGGGGAGCATAATTCAGTCAAAATACATGGCAGAGTAATGAATCTTGAGATCTGACCTTCAATTATGACCCTAAATACATATGTAAAGTTCCAAGTAAATATCTTTGAAGACCTTTAACCTCTAACAGGCTGTCAAGTGGTCTCACACCAGAAAGTAGGAAAAAAGTAGGAAGATTTTTTGCGCAAAAGTAGGAAAATAGTAGGAACATTTACATCCAATAATAATAAACAACAATTACAACCACTACACCTGCAAGAACATGAAATTGAATTTACTGAAACTAAAAAGTTATTAGGTGTTCATATTGACAATAACCTTAAGTGGAAAACCCAAGTAGATAAGACGTTAAAGAAATGCAATAATCAGTTGTACCTTCTTCTAAGAATAAAACAGTACCTTGATGTAAATACAAGAAAACTGTTCTTTAATGCTTATATCTTACCACATTTAGATTATTGTTGTACAGTCTGGGGAAACTGTAGCAATGAACAGGTTATGGATATAATAAAATTTCAGAAAAGAGCTGCAAGAATCATTCTTGACAAAAGTTATGATGCCCCATCTACTGAATTATTTAATGAATTAAATTGGATAAAATTTGATGAAAGAATAAGATACAAGAAAGCTGTCATTATGTATAAATCATTAAACAAATTGCTTCATTTCCAAAGTACATGAAAAACAAATTTCAATTTATTCACCAAAAACATGAACGTAACCTCAGGTCAGCAAAAAATTCAGATTTATTTATACCTAAACCAAAAAAAGAAATTTTTAGAAAATCTCTGACTTACTCGGGCCCCAAACTATGGAATAATATCCCTCTCTCCGTACGTAAACCTGAAACTGTTGGAAAATTTCAAACATCCTATATCAGTTGGAATCTCTCTCAAGTACCTTGATCTTACATAGATTTAGTGTAAAGTAATGTATGTTCATGCATTGTACATGTATTTTGAATATGAATTGTGTTTTTAATTATTTATTGTTTCATAAAGTAATATATTATTATATTTTGTGTTTTCATGTGTATATGTATTTTGAAAACTTCACTGTATAACCATGATGTAAATTATGTATATTTTATGTATATTTATGTTTTTGAGGCCCACATGGAAGATTGGGAAACCAAATGTGTAGCCTCATTAAATAAAGACTTTACTTACTTACTTACTTACTTACTTACTAAACAAGAGGGCCATGATGGCCCTGAGTCGCTCACCAGAAACAACTGCTTTTCAGTGTCAATATATTCTAATATTAAATTTGAGCATAGAATATGTTAAAACAAGAGTTGTCGGTAGGACAGCAATGCTCGACTATTCAAGTGCTTGATAGTAAAAAATAATGCTTGATAGAGTTACCTACTCCTGTTTACAGGTTGGTGACATGATGGTGAACAAGTATGCAAAGTTTCAAAGCCATATGTCAATGGACTTTGAAAATATTTGAGGTATTACAAAAAACTTTAACGTAAATTCTTAGTCGAAAAAGGGGCATAATTCTGTGAAAATGCTTGATACAGTTACCTCCTCCTGTCTACAGGTTGGTGTCATGATGGTGAACAAGTGTGCAAAGTTTCAAAGCCATATGTCAATGGACTTTGAAAATATTTGAACTATTACAAAAACTTTAACGTAAATTCTAAGTCGAAAAAGGGGCATAATTCTGTCAAAATGCTTGATACAGTTACTTCCTCCTGTCTACAGGTTGGGGTCATGATGGTGAACAAGTGTGCAAAGTTTCAAAGCCATATGTCAATGGACTTTGAAAATATTTGAACTATTAAAAAACTTTAACGTAAATTCTAAGTCGAAAAAGGAGCATAATTCTGTCAAAATGCTTAATACAGTTACCTCCTCCTGTCTACAGGTGGGGGTCATGATGGTGAACACGTGTGCAAAGTTTCAAAGCCATATGTCAATGGACTTTGAAAATATTAGAGGTATTACAAAAACTTTAACATAAATTCTAAGTTGAAAAAGGGGCATAATTCTGTCAAAATGCTTGATAGAGTTACCTCCTCCTGTTTACAGGTTGGGGTCATGATGGTGAACAAGTGTGCAAAGTTTCAAAGCCATATGTCAATGGACTTTGAAAATATTTGAACTATTACAAAAACTTTAACATAAGTGGTTACGCGGACGCCGACGCTCGGGTGACTGCAATAGCTCTACTTATTCTTATCGAATAGTCGAGCTAAAAATAATTTGAAGAAATGCCCTGACCTGGGGCTTTTAAGCTTTACCTTAAACACGGCTAATCAAATTAATATGAGCAAACTTGATAAAAGACTACCTAAGAATGCTACAAAGTTTGGTGATCATCTTTCAATTATTTCAGTAGGAGAAGATGTTTAAAGGTTTTTTTCTATTTTTAGCTTTATTGGTCCCTAAAAGGGGCTAATCAAACTAATATAAGCAAACTTGATAAAAGAGTACCCAAGAATGCTACAGACAAAGTTTGGTGATCATCCATCAATTGGTCCTGAAGTAGAAGATGTTTAAAGGTTTTTCTATTTTTAGCTTTAGCGGCCCCTGAAAGGGGCCAATCAAATTGATGTGAGCAAACTTGATAAAAGATAATAGACGTTTAAATGTATATCTATTTTTAATTTTGCGGCCCCTCAAAGGGGCCAATCAAATTCATATGAGCAAATTTTATAAAAGACTACCCAAGAATGCTACAGACAAAGTTTGGTGATCATCCATCAATTAGTTCTGTAGAAATAGACATTTAAAGGTATTTCTATTTTTAAGTTTTTGCAGCCCCTAAAAGGGGCCAATCGAAAATATATTAGCAAACTGGATTCTGTTTTTCACTATTTCATTGTCACATCTGTGTTATTTGTGCCGTGTGGCGGCTGTAAAAAGTCTCCCCGTACATTTAATCAATGATGTTATATTTTCGATCCTTGAAGATCTTTCAGCACGACATTATTGTTGTGTTTACATTTTACATGGTATTTTTAGTTTCTTGTATTCGGCTTTTTTCAATTTGGGTGGTTCCAGTATTCCTACTTGAATACTGTATAATCACCCTTAGGATATGTTGCCTGCCTTTTAACCTTGTCTTTTGACGTCTTATCTGTGATATGCAGGCTTCATAACCTCAGATCCCCTTTCAAAATTTCATTTTATTTAGTTCCGCCCATTGTTTTCTCGTTTGGGGCACACGCATTCTTTTACTTGGGGACCATACGCGGCTTTTCATGGAATGACACTACTGTGTCTCATTGAAGGTTCCATGATAACCGCCAAATGAACACATCTGCAGATGTTTCTAAATTCAAAATTCACCATTTTAGTGATTACATGTTGAATTCTGCTTAAGCCGGTGCTAGGCGGCCTGGACGGTAACTTGCAATTTCCATTACCATCCATGAACAGGCTCAATCAAACCGAGCCTGCAACATTTTACAATTTTGCTGTGTTGGGATTTCTTCAGGGATTCTGTTTTTCACTATTTGATAAAAGACTACCAAACAATGCTACCAACAAAGTTTGGTGATCATCCATCAATTAGTTCTGTAGGAGAAGACATTTTAAGGCGCCGGAGCACCCCCCTTTGATACTAATAGCACACCCTGAGCCTTCGGCTCTGGGGAGCTAAACAAGAGGGCCATGATGGCCCTGAGGTCGCTCACCTGTATAAAGGCACCCGGAGCGGGACCAGTTTAAACCCCAGGGCTTTTACTTGAACAAACTTGGAAGACACCCATTAGAAGATGTTTCACGATGTTTTTACTACACACATATAATGAAAAACAATGATCTACACCCCCTTCCCCCCACCCCCGGCAGGGCCAATTCTAACCCAAGAGCTTTTATTTGAACAAACTTGGTAGACGCCCATAAGAAGATGTTTCATGCTAAACATCTAAGCTCTAGCTCATTGGATTTTTTTAAAAGAAGTTTTTTTAAGTTTTTACTATACACATATAGTTAAAACCAATGACACCCCGGGGCGGGGCCAGTTTTGACCCCAGGGCTTTTATTTGAACAAACTTTGTAGACACTCACTAGAAGATGTTTCATGCTTAATATTTAAACTCCAGCTATTTGGGTTTTTTTTCATAGAAGATTTTTTAAGTTTTTGCTATATACATATAAGGAAAATCAATGACCCCAGGGGCGGGGCCAATTTTGACCCCAGGGCTTTTATTTGATCAAACTTGGTAGACACCCATTAGAACATGTTTCATACTAAATATCTTAGCTGTAGCTCTTTGAGTTCTTTAAAAGAAGATTTTTTAAGATTTTACTATATGCATTTAGGGAAAATCAATGACCCCCTGGGGCGGGCCAATTTTGACCCCAGGGCTTTTATTTGAACAAACTTTGTAGACACTCACTAGAAAATGTTTCATGCTTAATATTTAAACTCCAGCTATTTGGGTTTTTTTTCATAGAAGATTTTTTAAGTTTTTGCTATATATACATATAAGGAAAATCAATGACCCCAGGGCGGGGCCAATTTTGACCCAAGGGCTTTTATTTGATCAAACTTGGTAGACACCCATTAGAACATGTTTCATACTAAATATCTTAGCTGTAGCTCTTTGAGTTCTTTAAAAGAAGATTTTTTAAGTTTTTACTGTATGCATTTAGGGAAAATCAATGACCCCCTGGGGCGGGCCAATTTTGACCCCAGGGCTTTTATTTGAACAAACTTTGTAGACACTCACTAGAAAATGTTTCATGCTTAATATCTAAACTCTAGCTTATTTGGGTTTTTTTAAAGAAGATTTTTTAAGTTTTTTGCTATACACATATAAGGAAAATCAATGACCCCCGGGGCAGGGCCAATTTTGACCCCAGGACTTTTATTTGAACAAACTTGGTAGACACCCATTATAACATGTTTCATGCTAAAGATCTTAGCTGTAGCTCTTTGAGTTCTTTAAAAGAAGAGATTTTTTAAGTTTTTACTATATGCATATAGGGTAAATCAATGACCCCCTGGGGCGGGGTCAATTTTGACCCCAGGGCTTTTATTTGAACAAACTTGGTAGACACTCATTAGAAGATGTTTAATGCTAAA
The DNA here is from genome assembly GCF_026571515.1 of Ruditapes philippinarum. NCBI lineage: Eukaryota > Metazoa > Mollusca > Bivalvia > Venerida > Veneridae > Ruditapes > Ruditapes philippinarum. The sequence continues at coordinate 80,356 of NW_026855146.1, read as the reverse complement.
TATCTTAGCTCCAGCTCTTTGGGTTCTTTAAAAGAAGATTTTTTAAGTTTTTACTATATGCATATAGGAAAATCAATAACCCCCTGGGGCGGGGCCAATTTTAACCCCAGGGCTTTTATTTGAACAAACTTGGTAGACATTCATTAGAAGATGTTTCATGCCAAATATCTAAGCTCAAGCTCTTAGGATTTTTTAAAAGAAGATATTTAAAGTTTTTTCTTTCGGTTGCCATGGCAACCAGAGTTCTGCATGGAATTAAATTCTTTGAACACTTTTTAAAGGTGACCACTAAAGGAACATTCCTGTGAAGTTTGGATGAAATTGGCTTAGTGGTTTATGAGGTGATGTCATTTAAAGTAAAAGTTTACAGACGGACGCCGGACGGACGGACAACGGATGAAAAGCGATCACAAAAGCTCACCCTGTCACTTTGTGACAGGTGAGCTAAAAAGTAGGAATATTTAGCTGTCATACCTCATTAAATACATGATTTGTATTGTTTGATTTTATTAACCTGTCAATTGCTTACTGATTATATGGTCAATGCACACAATATATAAATCTTCAATAAATAATTGTTAAATTTCATGAGATACAGGCTGCAGTAAGATGTGATTAAATTTAATTTATTTCTATGAAATAACTATACTGACCTTCATAGCGAAACTACGGGTTCATAATTAATAAATGTCTATGTGTTGTAAGATCAAGACCGCATAATTATGTCCTTATTTTTTTTCTTCTTATTTATAATTATTTTAAACATTATTGTTGTAGTTTTAGCAATGCACCTGGTTAAGGTTTGATTTAATGATTGAGTTTGTATGAGAATTGAGTTCCTTTGACCTTTACTGATCTATTTGTATCAACTAAATAGAATAACAACAAAACCAAAATTCTGAAAATATAGTAATACTTAACATGTATGAAAACTTCTAATTATGAGGTTTGATATACATTCATAATTATGTTATATATTGTTCTGATGATATTTATTTTATATTGTAAAACCGCAAAAAAGTGCAGTATTATGAATATCATTTTACTGGACAATTTATTGGCTCCTCCAGTTGACATAAAAAATGTTTATTTATCTACATGTATCTTATATTTAATGCTTGTTAACATAGTATATGTATCTGGTATACTTAAATTGTCTACTCTCAAAAATGTTGTAACCTCTTTCTTTTGAATTTCTTCAACATATATATCACTTTTTCTCTAATCATAGAACTGAATTTATGTGTCCTAAACCAAGAGTGAAAACTTCTGACAATCAAATGCACAATTTGTTAAGGTTCAATACAGTAAACATGGTGACCATGTGAATTTTTAAGTATTTACATTAAACTTGTATTCTGTGAAACAAGAGCTAGCGGGGACACGCTTGACTTTTATACTTTTTCTAAAAGCAGACAAATAAATGCTTTAAACAAATCTTTAAAAAGAAAAATAAGTAAAAAAAAATGTTGTTCCTTTTCTTCAAAGTTTGGTAGATCTGTCTAGTAATACTTGTTGTTTTGTTCAAGTATGAATGATTTCCATAAATAAAATGACAAAGTTAAGAAAATATAAGAAAAATTCAATCATATGACGGTCACGGTCATATATAAATTATTCAACATGTCCGTTTGGTCACAAGGGTTGTCTTGTCCACGTATGATACAAATCTGTAGATAAATAACAAAATTATGACAACTTAACCATAATTCCATAAATCAAGATCATTGAAAACTCAAGGTCAAGGCAGTTCAGCCATTAAGAAGGACTTGTCCAAGTATGAAGATATTCTATTTTGATTAATAACCAAGCTATAGGCAATTATAACAATATATTTATATATAAGTAGTGAAAATTCTATAATTTGACCTTCAGGGTCAAGGTCATAAATGAGTCAAGGTCAATTACAGTTTGATATCCATGAATTAAGGTCCTGACCAAAAGATGTTATGTCAAAATAGAAGTTAATCCATTTATAAATAACAAAGTTATAGCCAGATACAGAAAAAAAGAAATTTTAAATAATTTGACCTTCAAGATCAAGGTCATTTATGATTGAAGGTCAAGGTCTTGTCTTGTATAGTTAGCTTGCAATTCACTCCTTAACAAGCTAGAAAATGGATTGTTTTGTTCAAGCTAGAAGACAATTCATTCAAAATTAACAAAATTAATTCAAAATTAACAAAGGAATAGCCACTTATAGCAAAAATCATCAAAAAAGTAAGCAAAATTCAGACATTTGACCTTGAAGGTCAAGGTCATTAATAATTGAAGGTCAAGTTAAGTCTAGTCTTCTAAAAGGTATTGTCTCAAAGATTGTTATCGCTAAGTAGAAAGACAATAAACTGAAATATTAAAATAATTATGATCAAGGTTAAACCGCCATGACTGTTTTAATACAGAACCTCTATTTTTTCTCCGAAAATATGTCAAGCTTTAAAACTGGTTCATGTTTCCATAGCAACATTGTGACCATCAAAACATTCACATTCCTTATTGTGCAAAAAAATTGTAAAATCTACCATTGTACTAAGAGCTTACCGTTTATTCATTTGATAAAATTAACAATAGTCCAGATTGCAATAATGTAAGCAATTCGGTAAATTTCGCTGTTTTGCAGTGTCAAAAGATATGAAAATTGTTTATATTACCATGGAATCTTTCGTGTATGAATTCATTTAGTGTTTATAATTATCAACTCCAATCTTACAAAAGCTGGAAGGAAAATAAGTTGGCGTATTTTAAAATAAGGAAAACAATATTATGAGACCGAAACATGTTCAAAATTGCAAAAAATGCTGAATTTAGCTTGGTTGCTATGGTAACCAAATAAATAAAATAATCTCCAAATGTGTTCTTGTTTCTGATTAAGCACAAAAATATGAACTTTTACTGAAATTTTGATGAATTTCTGACACAGGGCAATTTTTCACTCATGCTGAACCTAGCCCTTTCCAGAATATTTGGATCAAAATTGCAGCCACTAGAGTGTTAACAAGCTTTTTCTATTTTTAGCTCCTGTGACCTAGTTTTTGACAGGAGATGACCCATCTTCGATCTTGACCTAGAAATCATCAAAACAATCCTGACAAATTTCCAGAATATTTAGATCAAAACTGCAGCCAGTAGAGTGTTAACAAGCTTTTTCTATTTTTAGCTCCTGTGACCTAGTTTTTGACCGGAGATAACCCATCTTCGAACTTGACCTAGAAATTATCAAAACAACCTTCCTGACAAATTTCCAGAAAATTTGGATCAAAACTGCAGCCACTAGAGTGTTAACAAGCTTTTTCTATTTTTAGCTCCAGTGACCTAGTTTTTGACCGGCGATGATCCAATTCTTTGAATTTGATCTAGTAACCATCAAAACAACCTTCCTGACAAATTTCCAGAATATCTGGATCAAAACTGCAGCCACTACAGTGTTAAAAAGATTTTTCTATTTTTAGCTCCTGTGACCTAGTTTTTGACCGAAGATAACCCATCTTCGAACTTGACATAGAAATCATCAAAACAACCTTTCTGACAAATTTCCAGGATATTTGGATCAAAACTGCAGCCACTAGAGTGTTAACAAACTTTTTCTATTTTTAGCTCATGTGACCTAGTTTTAGACCGGAGATGATTTATCTTCGAACTTGACCTAGAAATCATCAAAACAACCTTCCTCACAAATTTCCAGAATATTTGGATCAAAACTGCAGCCACAGAGTGTTAACAAGCTTTTTCTATTTTTAGCTCCTGTGACCTAGTTTTTTACAGGAGATGACCATCTTCAAACTTGACCTAGAAATCATCAAAACAACCTTCCTCACAAATTTCCAGAATATTTGGATCAAAACTGCAGCCACAGAGTGTTAACAAGCTTTTTCTATTTTTAGCTCCTGTGACCTAGTTTTTGACCGGAGATGACCCATCTTCGATCTTGACCTAGAAATCATCAAAACAACCTTCCTGACATATTTCGAGAATATTTGGATCAAAACTGCACCCACTAGAGTGTTAACAAGCTTTTTTTATTTTTAGCTCCTGAGACCTAGTTTTTGACCGGAGATGACCCATCTTCGAACTTGACCTAGAAATCATCAAAACAACCTTTCTGACAAATTTCCAGAAAATTTGGATCAAAACTGCAGCCAGTAGAGTGTTAACAAGCTTTTTCTATTTTTTGCTCCTGTGACCTAGTTTTTGACCGGAGCTGACCAATCTTCGAACTCGATCTGTATTTCATTGAGACAAATATTCTGACAAAGTTTGACAATGAATCAAAACTGTGACTGCTAGACTGTTAACAACCCAACTGTTGACGACGCACGACGACGGACATAGCCCCATCACTATACCTCACCTTGACCACTTCGTGGTCAGATGAGCTAAAAAGCTGGCTACGCCCCTGATTCCTATAATCCTCTTTCCGCTATGCGCAAGGGGATTAATAAAATGTTTCAAAGCTGATTTTGACATATTAAAACCATAAAAAATGTACGTTTTAATTCAGTTACAAGAATTTGTAACAGAGTTACCAACGTCCCCCGCCCCAGGAGTTTTCTATGAAGCATAAAATTGTGCTATTTCAAAAGATTGAGGTATGGATCTCAGGACATTCAGTCCAAAATTATGATCAATGCTAGATCTGCAAATGTAACAATAAATTTGTTAAAGAAATAAAATGAAACATGGAATTTAAAAATTTATCATGTTAAGCTTTGACCTCTAAGTGTGACCTTGACCTTGGAGGTAGGGGAGCAGGTGTTGTGCATGACATAAAGTCTTATTATTGAGACTATTTGTGCCAAGTATTTTCAAAATCCCTTGAACTATGAAGAAGTTATAGATTGGACACAAAATATACCCTATAACAGACTATGTAAATCTTTGACCTCTAAGTGTGACCTTGACCTTGGAGGTAGGGACACAGACATATCATCTAATCATTGTGACTATTTGTGCAAAGTATTTTCAAAATCCCTTAATCTATGAAGAAGTAATGGACGGGACAAAAAATATACCAAATAACAGACTCTGTTAACCTTTGACCTCTAAGTGTGACCTTGACCTTAAGAGGTAGGGGTGCAGGTGTTGTACCTAACATATTGGCTTATTATTGTGACTATTTGTGCTAAGTTATTCCAAAATCCCTTGAACTATGAAGAAGTTCTAGATTCGACACAAAATATATCCTATAACAGACTATGTTAATTTTTGACCTCTAAGTGTGACCTTGACCTTGAAGGTAGGGATGCAGGTGTTGTGCATGACACATCCTCTTATTATAGTGACTATTTGTGCGAAGTATTTTCAAAATCCTTTGATCTATGAAAAAGTTATGGACCGGACACAAAATATACCCTGTAACAGACTATGTAAGTATTTGACCTCCAAGTGTGACCTTGACCTTGGAGGTAGGTGACCGGTTTTTGCGCATGACACATCATCTGATTATTGTGAACAATTATGGCAAGTATTTACAAAAGTCCTTCATAGATAAGAAAGTTATGGACCGGACACGACATATACCCTCAAATAGACAATGTTGACCTTGAATGAGCAAGTACGACCTTGACCCTGAAGGTACGGGTCTGGTTGTTGCGCATGACACATCCTCTTATTATAACAAACATTTGTGCCAAGTAATTTCAAATTCCTTTCATAAATGACAAAGTAATGGACCGGACACGAAATATACCCTGTAACAGACTAATATTTGACCTCCAAGTGTGACCTTGACCTTGAAGGTAGGTGACTGGTTTTTGCGCATGACACATCATCTGATTATTGTGAACAATTATGGCAAGTATTTACAAAATCCCTTCATAGATAAGAAAGTTATGGACCGGACACGACATATACCCTCAAATAGGCAATGTTGACCTTGAATGAGCAAGTGTGACCTTGACCCTGGAGGTAGGGGTCTGGTTGTTGCGCATGACACATCGTCTTATTATAATAAACATTTGTGCCAAGATATTTCAAATTCCTTTCATTTATGACAAAGTTATGGACCGTACGCGAAAGTGTGACGGACGGACGGACGGACAGACGGAGCCTATTTCTATATCCCCCTTTTTTCTTCGAAAAGGCGGGGGACAATTATACATATTTATTGGGTTTTTTTTAGACATAAAAAAATGAAAAATGCTAATATTATTTTTGAATTGTAAGTTCAGCGGGGGGGGGGGGGGGGTTTAAGAAAAGGGGAAGAGGCTGGACGCTGGTAAGGAGGGGAATACATATACGAAAAAAGTCATTTGGGGAAAATTATGACGTTATTTATACTATGTACTAAACTACATAGTAGAGAGTCACAACCATATCTTTTTCCCCTTAAAAACTTTATCATCATGCAAAATATTCTTTGCAGGATAACATCTTAATATGTATGGTGGTGAATGGTTTATATACTTCCATTTTTGTATGAAATTTAATACAGCACTGGTCGGGGACCATCAACCGGACACTTTTTGAACATTTTTCCATACAGATTTCATACTTTCCAACTCAGAGACCTAAAAATTTGACACAGTACAGCTAGGTTCTTCTCCTAACTAACAAACTAGTTTGTTTATTTCTGATTGTATTTCACTTATATCTGAGGCTCGTCAAGGAGGGTATCCAAATTACCTAAATTGTCTACACTATAGTACCATGTGTCCAAACAGATATGTACATGGCGTGATTTAATTCATATAAAAGCTTGGATGTTTTTATTTTTAAGTTTTAACATGATATACAATATATCAGCAACAAATGCTGAAGTTTTGGAAATTCTATTGTTTACTTTGCAAATGATTATAGCTGGTATATGAGATCAGGCATTTCTTTCTTGATGCCCAAACTTCAACGGCAACATTCTTAAAATAGACATTAAAATATTACTATTTATGGAGGTTGAATTAAATTTATTTACTAAATTATAGAAGAAACGTGCATTTATTGTTAAAACAAAAAGTGACTGACAACCACTGAACAAAGAAAATACTAAATTAAGCATTTTCGGGGCCGTCCGGGTTTGGTGGTTGTCCGGTTTTGGTGGTCCCCAACCAGTATAGGTATAATAGTATATCTGTGACATACTTTAACTCATTTTCATAATAAGAAATACAAAATACTTTACTAAAAATAACCAAGAAAATGACAATATTTTGATCCAGAAACAGTACCTTTCAGTACAGGATATAGCCAAAAAAAAAATGGCAGCCTCCATGTTGAGACAGTACTTGCAGTTTCCTGCAATGTTTTTGGTTATATTGGACTACAATTGGTGGGTTATCCTGGATAAAATGGAGACAATTAATATTTTAATATCAATATTAAATTAATATTTTAAACCATATAAATATTAAATCTGATCCAGTTTAAAGGAAAAATAGATTTTTTGGGGGGGGGAAAACTTGGCTATTTACTGAGGGGATTGACGCCGACTATCGGTGTCAATTTGATAGTAAAAAAAACCCCTGAAGTTGCTATTCAATTGTTATTTTTTAATTGTAAGTTTATGTATAATAACACTGGAGATTGACATTCTATCAATAATTGAAAAATACAAGCAATTATCATAGTATTGCAAGCAATCCATAAGTCCCCTACCGGTTAGAACCCCAGCAACATTCTGATGGGCCATTGGCCATTCAATTTTACCAGTGAATGAATGACACAAATGAACTTAAATCTTTGGAGTTCTAAGTTTGTTTATATCACAGTAATGTGTTATGTTTCCCTGCCTAGTAAGGAAATTATGTTTATACAACCTTAAACATATTATTACGATGTGGGATTTTAAAGTAAATCCTATAAGGAATGAAGAAGTTGGAGTAAAAAATACCAATTTCTCGAAAAAAATCTAGTTCAAGGGGGACATAATTCTGGAAATAGTCTTGCTAGAGTATTTAACCTGCTCAAAAATGTTAAGTGATAATAAGAAACATATATATGAAGTTTGAAGTAGATACATTAGGAAATAAAGAAGTTATTTAAACAAGAGGGCCATGATGGCCCCAAGGTCGCTCACCTGTATATGCCCCCAGGGCTTTTATTTTAACAAACTTGGAAGACACCATTAGAAGATGTTTCATGATGTTAAGTTTTTACTGCACACATATAATGAAAAATAATTATTCCCCCCCCCCCCCCCCCCCGACAGGGCCAATTTTAACCCAAGGGCTTTTATTTGAACAAACTTGGTAGCCACCCATAAGAAGATGTTTCATGCTAAACATCTAGGCTCTAGCTCATTGGGTTTTTTAAAAGAAGATTTTTTAAGTTTACTATACACAAATAGTTAAAAAACAATGACACCCCGGGGCGGGGCCAGTTTTGACCCCCAGGGCTTTAATTTGAATAAACTTTGTAGACACTTACTAGAAGATGTTTCATGCTTAATATCTAAACTCTAGCTATTTGGGTTTTTTCAAAGAAGATTTTTTAATTTTTTGCTATACACATATAAGGAAAATCAATGACCCCCTGGGGCGGGGCCAATTTTGACCCCAGGGCTTTTATTTGAACAAACTTGGAAGACACTCATTAGAAGATGTTTCATGCTAAAAATCTTAGCTCTAGCTCTTTGAGTTCTTTTAAAGAAGATTTTTTAATTTTTACTATATGCATATAGGGAAAATCAATGACCCCCTGGGGCGGGGCCAATTTTGACCCTAGGGCTTTTATTTGAACAAACTTGGTAGACACCCATTAGAACATGTTTCATGCTAAATATCTTAGCTCTAGCTCTTTGGGTTCTTTAAAAGAATTTTTTTTAAGTTTACTATATGCATATTGGGAAAATCAATGACCCCCTGGGGCGGGGCCAATTTTGACCCCAGGGCTTTTATTTGAACAAACTTGGTAGAAACCCAATAGAACATGTTTCATGCTAAATATCTTAGCTCTAGCTCTTTGAGTTCTTTTAAAGAAGATTTTTTTAAGTATTTACTATATGCATATAGGGAAAATCAATGACCCCCTGGGCGGGGCCAATTTTGACCCCAGGGCTTTTATTTGAACAAACTTGGTAGACACTCACTACAAGATGTTTCATGCCAAATATCTAAGCTCTAGCTCTTTGGGTTTTTTTAAAGGAAGATATTTAAAGTTTTTTTCTTTCGGTTGCCATGGCAACCAGGGTTCTGCATGGAATTAAATTCTTTGAACACTTTTTAAAGGTGACCACCAAAGGAACATTCCTGTGAAGTTTGGATGAAATTGGCTTAGTTGTTTATGAGGAGATGTCATTTAAAGTAAAAGTTTACGGACGGACGCCGGATGCCGGACGAAAAGCGATCACAAAAGCTCACCCTGTCACTTTGTGACAGGTGAGCTAAAAAGACAACATTTTTTTTCCATAAAAATTCTAAGTTAAAGGGAGGTAATACTGATAATTTTTGTGCTAGAGTTGTAAACCTTGTCACATATGATGTGGTTGATGAGCAGAAACTTATATTTAAAGTTTGAAGTAAACACCTTAAGAAATAAAGAACTTATAGTGAAAAAGCTGAAAAATTTAAATCAGAAATCTTGAAATTCAGGCTATTTGTTGCCATCATAGCAACCAGAATTTTCAACATAGGAAGAAAAGAAAAAGATGTCCATAATCTCCAGACTGCCATCTACCCATATTTCAAGTTTCATAAAAATATTTTCAGTACTTTTTGAGTTATCACTGGATCCAGTTTATGTGTTGAATTTGCCATATTTTCAGACTATTTGTTGCCATAGCAACCAGAATTTTCAACATAGGAAGAAAAGAAACAGATGTGCATAATCTCCAGACTGCCATCTACCCATATTTCAAGTTTCATAAAAATATTTTCAGTACTTTTTGAGTTATTACTGGATCCAGTTTATGTGTTAAATTTGCCTTATTTTCAGACTATTTGTTGCCATAGCAACCAGAATTTTCAACATAGGACAAAAGAAAAAGATGTGCATAATCTCCATACTGCCATCTATCCATATATCAAGTTTCATAAAAATATTTTTAGTACTTTTTGCGTTATCGCGGGATCCAGTTTTGTGGACGGACGGACAGACGGACGGAAGTTCTAACAGGACAGTAATTATGTGGCTACTCTATTGTTCTCTCTATTGTTCTTTTTAGCCACACAAAAGAAAATAGCCACATAAAAGCATTAAGGAATGAATGACATCAAAGAGAAAGAACAGTTACCTATTGTCCCTCTAGCCACATAATTACTCTCCTGTGAGTGCGGACGGACACAGACGGACGGAGGGTTAACCTGAAGTCCCCTCCGGTTAAACCGGTAGGGGATTAATAAGCAAATAATTAAAAAATAACGGCAAATATACCCCTCTATACTATAAATAAACACAAGGAATGCAACGCCTTTTGCATTTAATCTAATTACACACATGGAAAATCAATGTCAACAAACTCAAGTTTAGCAATTTCGATACACAATACAAAATTATTCCTTTTACAACTGCTGATATTTTAAATCAATTTTTAGCATTGTATAATAATAAATTGGCAATATTTACTCAAATGTCAAAAAATAATTTTGTCTGGCACTCCATGCTCTGACGTCACAGACTATACTGCTACGGACGGAAGATAATTATTTATTTTTCCCCTAAAAATCTATTTTCAATTTTGAAAAAAACCAACTTATTTATTTGTTACGATCAGAAGATAGGCAACTTCCTAGCCAGTTAAAATATCATGCATGCCTACTAAACTTAAAACTTGTAGCAAGTAAAAACTTAATAACCAGATATCAAAATCAGTAAAATAATACATTTTCTGAAAGCTTATGCATTTGTCTATGGCTGTCGGTAAAAATATTTACAGTTCCCATTTAAATAAATTTTAATGTTACATCATTTTTTAAAAGAGAGCAACTTAATAATTTTTGTTACAAAACTATTCATAATGACAAAAAAACTGGCTCAGTAGGTATGTTCTGCCATGTTTTTCTAAGTGAAGGCATGGAAAGTTACCAATATTTTAACATGCAGCAATAGATAAAAGATTTAACTTTTCAAATGGTATATAATATTAAAGGATCAAATGTACATCCATTAAGTTTTATTGCTACATAATGCCTAATTTTTCACTTTTTGATAGGCATGAGTGATATTTCTATGGAGTATATAGGAGCTGCTTAAATATCTACTCCAAAACCGGAGAGACAGGACAATAAACGTGTGATATAATTCGCCGGTCTCTAGTAAAATCCCCGTCAAAATAGACCGGGAGAGACCGGGAATTACCGATAGGAAACAGAGAATAAAAATGGGGCGAATTGTTCATTGAGGCGAATCGTCATTACAGCGTATTGACCTTTTCGAAAAACCTAGCTAAACACCGTTTTCCGGTACGTTACGGATTTAGCTCTGGGGAATTACACCAAATGAAGTACATAACACAGTTACATGATATTTCTATTTTTCTATCATTATTTTACTGTTTAAGGTGAACAAAATTAATGTCTGAAAATTATCAATTTTCCTTGAATATCTATTACAATTTTTTCAAAAAAATAAATTGTTTATGATGAAAATCAATAAAATTTAAACAGACTGAGTGGAATCTTCATAATAAATAAGGTTATTTTCTGCGTAAACTTGTGTATCTACTTTATTTTCTGTATGGAATTATTCATACATTGATATTTAATTATCTTCTTATAAAGAAATAACTGTTTTATTTCAATTTAATTTAAAAAAGGCCGAAAACATCGAGTTCGCTATAACACTCCATTAGGTGAATTCCCCCAGAGCTATGTACAGAAAGTACCGGAAAACGGCGTTAAGCTAGGTTTTCGAATTCGTGAATTGTTAGAATGACAGATTGTTCTCTCCCTTACCAGTTCCTCCCACTGACGGTTCTCTCCCTAACCATTTCCTCCCCTGACGGTTCTCTCCCAAATTTGAAATCTGCAGACAGTTCTCCCCCATTTTTTCTATAAGTTATCATTTTAGTTTTTGACTTAATCTAATAATATTCTTAATGAAGATTATTAAAAGAATGTGTTTCATATTAACTGCATTTTATGTTTTTATGTTTATCAGCTGAAAAAAAGTTTTGTAAATTTAACACCTTTTTTTTCGGTATTTTAATCCTATCAACGCCTTCATTGTGAGGGACAGTGATTGGGAATGACAGACTATTCTCTCCCTTACCAGTTCCTCCCCCTAACGGTTCTCTCCCTAACCATTTCCTCCCCTGACGGTTCTCTCCCAAATTTGAAATATGCAGACAGTTCTCCCCCATTTTTTTTATAACTGATCAATTTAGTTTTGACTTACTGTAATCTAATAATACTTCTTAATGAAGATTATTAAATAGAGGATATTTGTTAAGTTCAGTGTAAGATCGGAATATATTTCACCGAGTGAGCACCAAAAGGTATATTTCACGAGTGGCGCAGCCACGAGTGAAATATGAACTTTTGGTGTTCACGAGGTGAAATATATTTCAATCTTACACTAAACTAAACAAATTTTCTTTTTATTACATGCTAAGAAACGTTTAAAAAGACATTTTATCTAAGTACTAAATGAAAAGCGCGCCATATTCTAATACAATGTGACGTCATTTAAGACGTCACGTCATTAAGCTGGTTTCCAGTACTGTGCACGCTGGTATTTCTCTGAGACAACGTAACGGGCTTAAATTCAAAACAGTGAAATTATCAACTTGATAATTTCACTGTTTCAAACAGTGAAATTACCAGTTTATAAATCACTGATATATTTCTATAATCCATCGAAAAGCATGTAATAAAAAGAATGTGTTTGATATTAAACTGCATTTTATGTTTTATGTTTATCAGCTGAAAAGTGTTTGTAAATTTAACACCTTTTTTCGGTATTTTAATCTATCAAACACCTTCATTGTGAGAGATATAGATTATTGGACAATAATTGGACACCTGTTATTATTTTTAAAGGTCTAGCTTGTAAATACTTATTCATCAATACCTTTTTCACAGCTATTTTAATCTAATCAAAAACTTGATTCTTTGAGTAATGAATTAATAAACACCATCAATTATCTTCTGACAGCAAACTTAACGCATGTGTGTATTGAACTCCTTTTTTCCCTTTTTTTCATTATACAAAAAAGTATGAATTTAGCAATTAAAATTCATTAATCATTTTTTGCTTATAAATTTTCATATTTCTTTATTAAAATAATAATAATAATATCTTATGATTATCCTTATCAAGTAAATTATTCATTAATTATTTTCAATGGAAAAACACACTAAAAAGTATACATTACATCTTATTTAAATCAAAAAGGGCTGCATCCTCTGTGGTATTTTCTGATCTTTTTGCAATCTAAATCATACTGACTATCTGGTATGTATTTTCCTATATAAGTTTATTTTTATATACTGATATAATTAATCTTACGCAGCGACTGCGTCTATAACAGTTTGAGATTTGATACATTATGGGAATTTTTTTGCATGACTTAGAGTTGCATCAAAAAAAATCATTTTCATTTTTATGACAGCCATAACTTTATCCTTTGCATATCGTGGCTACTTCCTTAAAAAAGACACTTTTCAAAAAAAAAAGTTGCCTCGACTAGGATTTGAACCTTGGGCCTCTCACACCCTAAACGAGCACGCTACCTCTTCTGCACCACGGTGAAGTAATACATATGTAGCTTGAATAATAACAAATACATTTGTAATATCTAAAATTGAGAATTTCCGTTTTCCCGTGTTTGTAATCCCTTACTAAATGTTCGAGGTATTTTTCTTCACTATAAACCTGTTGTTTAACACTGATGAAAAAATTTGTAGCGAAATAAATGCTTTCTCGCCAAAAACAGTATTGACATGTATACGAGTATGTACCACTACTCGGACAGTCAGCATTTATGTGTTACTAAAAGTAACGCTCTGGAGTATTCGGTAAGCGACATAGCTAAAAATAGCAATTTCATTGATTAAGCTTTACGGAAATAGCCGAACATTTTCTATTGGGTAAAAAAGATATTCATCCGCAAAATTTGTGATTGTAACCTCATATTTCTATTGACTACTCTTAACTTTTTAATGCACTGTAATTCGTTAAATGCATACATTAAAAATTATTCTTTATTTTAAATTGCTGGTTTTTTTAGCAGTTCTGAGTGAGAACTACTTTGCGTTGTTAGGTCTGTTAGGAAAATTTGTGTTAGACCGTGGATGTTAGCTATGTATTTACTGATCTTGCAATCAGAAAATACAAAAATCAGAATAATTAACTTATATGCTAAAAAAAGTTTTTCTAATTTAATTTATATCAATTGATAATAAGGTTACCAATTTTATTTAACATCTAAACACTTCAATAAAATCTTCTTTTTTTTCCCTAATTTATATCAATTAATAATAAACTTACCCATTTATTTATCATCTAAATACTTTAATAATAATGTAATAATAAAAATAAGAATGGGGAGGAACTGTCTGCTTATTTGCAAATATGCAGACGGTTCTGCCCCAAAATAGGGAGAGAACCGTCAAGGAGGAAACGTCAGGGGAGGAACTGGTAAGGGAGAGAATAGTCTGACTACCAGTGATTGGACACCTGTAATTATTGTAAGGTCTAGCTTCTTAATACTTATTCATCAACACCTTTTCACAGCTATTTTAATCTAATCAACACCTTGATTCTTGAGTAATGAATTAATAAACATCTCAATTATCACTGACAGCAAACTAATAATTAGCACATGTGTGTATAGAACTCCTTTTTTCATTATACAAAAGTATGAAATTTAGCAATTAAAATTCATTATCATTTTTTGCTAATAAATTTCAAATTAATTTATTAAAAAAAGAAAATAATAATAATATCTTATGATTATCCTAATCAAGTAAATTTTTCATTAATTATTTTCAATGACTAAACACATTAAAAAGTATACATTACATCTAATTAAAAAAATCTGAATAATTAAAAACAATGTTAAAAAGTTTTTCTTATTTAATTAAATGATTAAGCTAGACTTACCTGTAAGGTGAAGGTTAATCATGATTTCATCCACATAAAACTCACTAAGGGCTCACACAGAGAGAAGACGCAGCTATCAGCAGCCAGTGGTCATATTTTAGAGTAAGTAATGCCGATTAATATCGCAAAAATATCAGTTTAAACGGGGAGGTAGCGGGTTGGGTGTGTGAGCCCTTAGTGAGTTTTATGTGGATGAAATCATGATTAACCTTCACCTTACAGGTAAGTCTAGCTTAATCATTTAATTTCATCCTACATATAAACTCACTAATGGGCCCCACAGAGATTTTAGAGTCCTTTTTGCGATATTTTGGAAAGGACATTACGTGCCATCCAACGCCATAGTAAATATTTATCTTTCATGTTATTATGAAGAACAACGATTTAATTTCAAGACATAAAGGTCTTTATGATTCTGCAATTCGGTAAAAACACATGTTTTCATATTTTTCCAGAATATAAATGCCATGCACAACTATATAGAAAGTAATTAAATATAGCTATAATTATTATTATCACTACAGTTTTTTTTTTTTTTTTTTTTTTTTTCTCTCTTTTTTGTCCCATTATTATACACTCTAATTAGCAATATCTATGATAGCCTGCATAGATTTTCCATTGGTATTTGATACTGGTTTATCATAATATTTAGCGAATGTCTTAGCATTGCTCCATCCCGCTGATTCAATTATCGTCTGTAACGGGACTCCACGCATGTGTGTGATTGAAGACGCAGCAGCGCGCGTACTATGTGGTTTGAATGATTTATGCACCCCAGCTCTGTGCATAATTAGCTTAATCCAAATTGTTTGTTTTGAAACGGCCCCATGAGGCTTGACCGTTGATATCAGTAATTTATTGGTATTTCTGAGGTCTTTCGTTCTCTGTAAATACTCACTAATGACGCTGACAATACACAAGCGTTTATCTGATTTAAAACTGTCAAACAAAAAGGGTGTCTGATGCCGACCAGGTTTCGATGTTTTTAATAAATGTGAAGTGTTTATTATCAATCTTTCGTCTGAAATATTAATGTCTTCCAAACAAATGAGATGGAGTGTTTGACACCGCTGAGCTGACAACAATAAAAACAACATGCTTAATTTTCCAGCCAAAAATAATAGTGTATCATTTTCTGTTTTTGATAAAAAATCTAAAACTGTTCGCACATCCCATATCTCTTTATATCTCGGAAGTGCCGGCCTTGTGTTAAATACACCTTTCATGAACCGTGATATCAGGTTATTATTGCTGAGATCTACGTTTGAAGTTATCTTATCAAACTCACAAATTGCTGATCTGGCAATACCAATCGCACTGTAGGTTATCCCTTTTGAATATAGGTGAGACAAAAATGCTATCACTGTTGCTACAAGGGGTTTAAAGGGATCGTGTTTCCCTTCACAGAAATGAAACCATTGTTTAAGATATGTTTGATACTGTTTCCTGGTTGTTCTCCGCCACGAATTAATGATAATCTGCTGAGCTTCATTTGAAATCCCTCTATCTTCAAGCGCTTTCCTGATAAGGGAAAAAGCGCCAGCCTCATCTTTTTTAATGGGTGTTTCTTTCCCGGTCGATGGCACAACGTAAGGATGTCCTGAGGGTGCTGAAGTAGAAGGCATGGTGCAACAATAAGTTGTATTAATGTCGGCCACCATGTCTGTGCAGGCCATATTGGTGCTACTAAACACAGTAGATCTGTTTGATCTATTTCTACTTTTTGCAGGACCCTGCCTATTACACTGAAAGGTGGAAAACAATAATAACAATTATCATGCCATGAGAATGAAAAAGCGTCTATAGCAAAAGCATTTGGGTCAGGTTGTCTTGAAACATACGTCGGAACTTTGTTATTTAAGCATTTAAGCGAGATGCAAATAAATCTATATTTAAGGACGGGAAAGACCGACAAATTGCTGTGAACATCTCAGGTGATATACTCCATTCTAAATCTTCAATTCCAGTACGACTCAGTTTGTCTGCCGTGCGGTTCAATGACCCCGATACATGATGTGCTGACAACAAAATGTTTCTTTGAATACACCAATGCCAGATATCGCGCGCAATTTTATTCAATGAATCTATTCTTCCCCCGTAATTATTTATGTATGATACACTCGTAGTGTTATCCATATAAATTTTTATATAGATATTTATGTTGTGTTTAAAAAGCGACAATAGCCCAACTTGACACGCTTTTAATTCTAACACATTGATATGTTGATTTTGTTCTTCCGCCGACCAAAAACCATTTGTTCGTCTATTTTCTGTTTTATCATACGCGCCCCACATATGTCCCGAAGAATCAGTAAACATAATGTTATTCGGGTCAGGCGATGTAATACTTTTGAAACATGAATGTATATGAGTGATCCACCATCGCAAATTTCCCAAAATATCTGGTGTGATTGTAAAAAAAACTATTAAAATTACCCTTATTGTTTTCAGTTCCCTTTCCTTATGTAGTTCTAAAGGTTTTATGTATAACGGAGCATGCATAACCCCCGGTGATGCTGCAACCAGTTGAAAATTTTTGAATTGTTATTCGCCGGCATGTTATTATGTTATTGCAAAGCTCTGTGATATCATCACATTTTTCCTTTGTTAATATTATTGTCATTGTTTTTAGAGAACAGCACAAATCCCAAAATACAATCTTTTTCGACGGAACCAGGAACAGATTTACCCATTGAAATTGTAAATCCTAACTTGTCTAATAAATCAATTGTTTCGCTGATATTTCGAGCACAGGCGGAGTATGACTGACCTTGCAAACATGCGTCGTCGATGTAAATTGAACTTAAATGACCCCGCGCTCTTAAATGAGAAAAACTGGCTTCATCAGTTTAGTGAATATCATAGGGCTTTTTGCAAATCCCATCACAAGCGCTGTAAATTGATATTTTACACCTTCGAAAAAGAAACGAAAATACCGTCTGTCCGTTCGTATATAGGTTAGTGTAAAAAGCATCAGAAATGTCGACCTTGCCGAAATAACAATTTTTCCTCATTGCTGTGGTCACTGACCCCAAAGTTTCCATTTTAAAATGTATTTTGCTGACGTAGTTGCTATTGAAAGATTTTAAATTCAAAATAATTCTAATCCGTCCGTCTGATTTTGGTCTTGTGAATATATTCGAAATGTATTCTCCGTCCAAGTTTTCGTCTGCAAGTTCTATTATTCCTTGATTTAAAAACCGTGTAATTTCAAACTGTATTGCTTGTTTTTCGTTTTCTTTAAAATTAAATGGTTTTGGAATTTTATACTGAAAAGGAGTTGCTGACAGCTGTACCCGAGAACCGTCTACAGTTTCTAGTATCCATTTATCTTTGGTTATTTTTCTCCACTCATTCAACGCCATTCTGGTCTTCCCCGCCCGAAAATTCTGTGAAGTATTTATAATGGTAGAGGAATATTTCATATTATGATTACTTACTTCGGATATTAATTTTTCTGTGCTCTTGATTGGAAAGTATTCTTTTTCTGCTGTTTTGTTCTGTAATTGTGATTTTGACGTCGTCGCTGTAGATTGAAATTCATGTTGCCCTGTAAATTGAGCGCATGTTTCCGTTTGTGCTGAGGTACCAGGGTCGCCATGCCCTGGGTGACCCCAGATTCGGTGAAAAAATCTCCCACGCTTTCGTGATCTGAGCCTGAATCATCCCTCGTGCAAAAACGTTTCGAAGTTGATGTTTCTTCGCAGGTAACTGCAGTTCTTTTCAAAGAATTTACGTCAGACCTCATTTCAGTCAGAGAATCCGTTAAACCTTTTATTGCATTTTGGATGTCTTCTAACTGACTAGAAGATCCTGCAAGTGTCCCGAATTTTTCAAATATATTGGGAATATTGGACTGGTTGTTTCCGACCTCTTGATCGTCGGCCATGATCCTGAAAAATGTTTTTTAAACATTTCTAGCAGCAGTCCATTTAAGCAATAAAATGAAGAAGAAACATATATAAACGATTAGAATTTAATCGCAGTCAGGCGTAAATAACGCCGTCAAATAGATATCTACATAAATCATTAATTCGTCCCTCTGTGATATGCAAGACGCCTGATTTTTTTTTATTATTATTATTATTATTATTATTATTATGTATGTCATGTTGCATGAACACGCCCTATTGCAAACCAATATATAATTTGTCTGTAATGTTCAGACCATTTTAGCTTTTCCATGGTGTTTGGATAAGCATAATTACGAACAAATGTATCTTTTGTCTGTGGTGTTCAGACAGTTTTAGCTTTTCCATGGTGTTTGGATAAGCATAATTACGAACAAATGAGTCTTTTGTCTGTGGTGTTCAGACAGTTTTAGCTTTTCCATGGTGTTTGGATAAGCATGATTTCATTACGAACAAATGAGTCTTTTGTCTGTGGTGTTCAGACAGTTTTAGCTTTTCCATGGTGTTTGGATAAGCATGATTTCATTACGAACAAATGTATCTTTTGTCTGTGGTGTTCAGACAGTTTTAGCTTTTCCATGGTGTTTGGATAAGCATAATTACGAACAAATGTATCTTTTGTCTGTGGTGTTCAGACAGTTTTAGCTTTTCCATGGTGTTTGGATAAGCATAATTACGAACAAATGAGTCTTTTGTCTGTGGTGTTCAGACAGTTTTAGCTTTTCCATGGTGTTTGGATAAGCATGATTTCATTATGAACAAATGTATCTTTTGTCTGTGGTGTTCAGACAGTTTTAGCTTTTCCATGGTGTTTGGATAAGCATAATTACGAACAAATGTATCTTTTGTCTGTGGTGTTCAGACAGTTTTAGCTTTTCCATGGTGTTTGGATAAGCATGATTTCATTACGAACAAATGAGTCTTTTGTCTTTGGTGTTCAGACAGTTTTAGCTTTTCCATGGTGTTTGGATAAGCATGATTTCATTACGAACAAATGAGTCTTTTGTCTGTGGTGTTCAGACAATTTTTGCTTTTCCATGGTGTTTGGATAAGCATGATTACGAACACTGTATCTTGTTTTGCCTGTGGTGTTCAGACATTTTTTTTATATTTTTTTTTCGTATTTGGCAGCAGTGTTCAGACAAAATTGGCTAATAAATATTGTTGTTATAAAATATATAACTACAAATGTATATATTGTCTGTGGTGTTCAGACATCAAACATATACGAGGTTTTTTTGTTTTGTTTTTTTTTTTGACAAAAAATTAAACGATTTTAAGTATAAACTTAAAATAAATATATACAAATAAATGAAACATACCTCTTATCACACTTTTTTTTTTTTTTTTAACTGCTTAATTAATATCCACAAATGAAACACTTGTTAGTCCTAAATAATTACACTATAATAATTTAAACTTGTGAAAAATACACAGGCTTTACTTTAATTATGAACAATTATACGTCTTGACCGTAGCTGCTAATGCCTCGTTATGACCACTGGCTGCTGATAGCTGCGTCTTCTCTCTGTGAGGCCCATTAGTGAGTTTATATGTTACTAAGGATGAAATTTATATCAATTGATTATATAAAAGTTACCAATTTATTAAACATCTAAATACTTCAATAAAATATTTTTTTCTCTAATTTATATCAATTTATAATAAACTTAGGCTACAGTACTCATTTATTGTTGCTGATGATGCTAACAAAATTGAAACTTGAATTTAACATCTAAATACTTCATTTAAGTATTTTTCTCTCCAATTTATATCAATTAATAATAAACTTACTGGTTTCCTAGCAGTTTCCGGTCACAAATCATACTTTTTAACAAATAAAATAAAAACAAGTAGAGATTTTGATGCTAAAGCATCAAGTCGCCGGATAGAAATATGATTGCATCATCATAATAAACAAGAGCCGGTTGAACCGGGTGATGCTCCCCGAATAGGTTTTGGACACAGGAAGGTATACCTCTTGTTGTGTCAGAGTTATGTCACAGACAAAGTTCAAAGTGTAAAAACAACCCAAATATTGTGCACGACACATTGTCTAAATATGGTGATCATTTTTGTGAAATAGTTGTAAAATCCGATTTCAAATAACAAAGTTATGCGCCTGACATTATTTTGCTGCAAGGTCATGCTGTGACCTTGACCTTCAACGTAGTGACCTAAATGTTGCATGCGACACGTCGATTCAATATGGTGATCATCTCTGTGAAATAGTTGTTAAATCCGACTTCCAGTAACAAAGTTATGGGCCGGACACAATTTTGCTGCAAGGTCATACCGTGACCTTGACCTTCAAGGTAGCGACCCAAATGTTGCGCGCGATACAATGTCTCATTGTGGTGATCATTTCTGTGAAATAGTTGTAAAATCCGACTTCAAATAATGAAGTTATGTGCCGGACACAATTTTGCTTCAAGGTCATGCTGTGACCTTGACCTTCAAGTTAGCGAGCCAAATGTTGCGCATGACACGCCATTTTAATATGGTCATCATTTCTGTGAAATAGTTTAAAAATCTGACTTCAAATAAGGAAGTTATGGGCCGGACACGATTTTGCTGCAAGGTCATGCTGTGACCTTGACCTTCAAGGCAGCGATTTAAATGTTGTGCATGACACGTTATCTTAATATGATGATCATTTCTGTGAAATACTTTTTAAATCTAACTTCAAATAGGGAAGTTATGGGCCGGACACGATTTTGCTGCAAGGTCTTGCTGTGACCTTGACCTTCAAGGAAGCGACCAACATGTTGCACGCGACACATCGTCTCAATATGGTGATCATTTCTGTGGAATATTTTTTAAATCCGACTTCAAATAACAAAGTTATGGACCGGACACGATTTTGCTGCAAGGTCATGCTGTGACCTTGACCTTCAAGGTAGCGACCCAAATGTTGCGCGCGACATGTCGTCTCAATATGGTGATCATTTCTGTGAAATTTTTTAAAATCCAACTTCAAATAACAAAGTTATAGACTGAACACGATTTTGCTGCAAGGTCATGCTGTGACCTTGACCTTCAAGGTAGCGACCCAAATGTTGCGCGCGACACGTCGTCTCAATATGGTGATCATTTCTGTGAAATATTTTTTTAAAATCCGACTTCAAATAATGAAGTTATGGACCGGACACGATTTTGCTGCAAGGTCATGTTGTGACCTTGACCTTCAAGGTAGCGACCCAAATGTTGCGCGCGACACGTCGTCTCAATATGGTGATCATTTCTGTGAAATATTTTTAAAATCCAACTTCAAATAATGAAGTTATGGACCGGACACGATTTTGCTGCAAGGTCATGCTGTGACCTTGACCTTCAAGGTAGCGACCCAAATGTTGCGCGCGACACGTCGTCTCAATATGGTGATCATTTCTGTGAAACAATTTTAAAATCCGACTTCAAATAACAACAAAGTTATGGTCCGGACACGAATTCGGGACGTACGTACGGACTGACGGACGGACGGACAACCGACGACTATATGCTCCCCCGAAATTTTTCGGGGAGCATAATAAAAGAAAATATCAGTTTAATGGTTCGAGTATAAAGAAAAGAAGAACAATACGTTGAGTAATGTTTATTCAGAAATACGTTTTCACGTACTTGCCACAATTATATCTTTCTTGCTATAAACTTTGTTAAAGAGTTTTATGCAATAAATTCATATTATGTTATAATAAAACATCATATTTGAAGCAAACTTGCTTAGCAATTTTGTCAAGAAACTGTTATCATTATTAAATAAGGAAGTACTGTTTGGCAATATTTACCCGAGACTCAATAATTTTCGGGAGCTGTTTCGTTAGCTTACATAACTTATTATGATTAATGTTAACGATTTCATTGTAAGTATAATTACATGTATAATTATATCAATAAATATTGCTCAATGGCCTAGTGGTAAGTTGTAACCTACATTCGTTGGAGCAAGTTCGAATCTTGGACAAATCCTGTGTGTAGTTTTCATAAATTGATTTTTATTATATCTTTTAACTTTATGAAACATAAGTTGATAAATCGTGTGTTTTATTTCTAGCACTTTTTTATTTCATAATTTTGATAAATGGTCAAGTTTTACAAAATACAAAAAGTATTATAAAAGAAAACATAAAAAATCACTTTATCGAACCTACAGTCTTCAATTTGAAACTAACTTAAAATCTAACACCTGTAGAGCAAGTGATATGATTATAATTCTACTTGTAATTCTACTTTATACATATACCGTTGTACCATACTGAATCCGATCATTACCGACAAATTATTACCGATCATCGAATATTTGCAAAGAGACTATGAAAATATATATGCTTAATTATTGCATAAAACAATGCAATTCTACTATAAAAGTGGTGTCTGCATAAAAAAAAAATTCTTATGCACTTTCGAAAAAAAAATTATTTAGCTGAAATCAATATTCCTGTCGTTACTATATAGTTAACGTTTAATTGCCTTCCAGTGCGATAAACTATCAACACAAAGATAGTTTATTAGTTTTCTCTGTGTATCCAATACGATTCCGGCCCCTACTGTCATACACAAAACAAGTAAAATGGTTTCCTGCGGTGAACATTTTAATGATATTAAGATATTTCATTTAACTATTTTCAACATTATTTGGGGGGAGGGGGAATAAATAAACGTTTGTATCAGGAATATACTTGACAATAATCGATCATTATAAAAGAAGGTCTTTGGAAACTGGTGACCGTTGAAGACCGGAGAAGGTCGAACATAAAACAATTATTTCTTTTTAAGAAAATGATTAAATAGGCCTACCATTTTATGAATAATTCCGAGCAAAAAATAAATAAAGTAAACACACAAGTTTACGCAGAAAATATCTCTATCTCTATACACTACGAATATTTTAATTTTGTAGATTTTCAGTATAAATAATTTATTGTTTGTAAAATTTGAGATAGATATTAATGAAACATTCATAATTTTCAAACACATCATTCAAGTTTTTCCACCTTAAACGGTAAAATAATTATAGAAAATTAGAAATATCACGTTATAGTTTTTTGTTCTCAATTAGGTATAATTCGGACTAATTCTCTACAGGTAAATCCGTAACGTACCGGCAAACGGTATTTAGCTGGGTTTTCGAAAAGGTCGATTAACCAATCATGTACAGTTTACAGATCACATGCTCCTCCATGTACCGAAAACAGATCACGTGCTCCTCCATGCCTCAAAAGTTAAACGCGTACCAGTACCCTGCGGTCTCCAGACCGCAGGGAATAACTTTGATTTGCACTTTTATCAGCTGCAAACCATTCACAGGTTACCTGTATGATTTTCTTATCAGCCATTTGTTACTATTAATAGATTTTATAACGATAACATACAACGTGTAGTCACGTGATTCTGGGAGAAGCTGTTTATGATAAATAAGATAAAAAAGAATAGAATAGGTCTCATAACGTACAAACAACCAGATAATTTAAAAAAGTGTCATTTCAAATATCATGTATGATTTATTTATCATAAAATAGCAACACTTAACACTTTGAATAAAAGGAAAAACATCCCTTAATTCAATGACTTATCCATGGGGATACGTCATTAATTCAATTTATAAAAATTGTAATGTTGCTTTTTACGATGTCAATATTTGAATATTTCATTACCACGGTAGGGAATCACGTGACTTTTACGGTTACGCGTACAGACAATATGGCGGCCTAAAAACCTCGCTTCACATGTGTTTTTCAGGTAATTCTTTATTATATCCCTTTTACTTACATACGAGACCTGTTGCAGCCTACGCAGAATAAAGAATTGTTGCCGCCTATACCTTATTTTCCACCCCTGTGCTCATAGATTTTACAAACACTCAAAAATTCAACAGAAATTTTCAATGTAAACAATTATATTTCGGGTAACATTCACGCAAAATTTGTATTTTTTATGAATTTGATTAAACTACGTCGAGTTAGCAAAGAGAAAATGTTCATAGACTTTCTTTATTTGAAAATGTTAATATTAGGCATGTTAAATGTTGACAGGTCATTTTCTATTCCATTACACGAGAGAAAAATAATTTTGGTAACTCCCACGCATACTTTTATTGTTGATAACTCCCACACAATATTTTATGTGCAGGCAATATCTATGCAGGTTATAGCCTAGATATTGATTGAAAAAAATCATGATTGATGCATTTAGCATCAAACTTTCATAGAATTTTGAATAATATTAAAAATACCGCAAATAGGTCCTTGATAGAAGTAACCCAGCAGGCACATCAACGGTGAACAACGTTGAAGTATGATCAGATTTCAACGTTGAAATAACGTTAGATTTATGTTCGAATTTGAAAGTTTAAAAAACGTTGAAGTTCAACGTTGGCACAACGTTGAAGTTTCAATGTCATTTCAACATACTTTAATATAAATATAAAGCAAAGTACTGTACGTAACAGAGTTTAACAAAAAAATCAAGACACTATTAAATACTTCAGCTATTTTATTTCAAAACTACAGTTCAAGTGTAGCTAAAATTCAAACGATTTAAGAAGTCCTTTTAGTTTAACAATTAAGCTACAATCTGTTCCAATCTACCACTAGTTCTTCTTCTAGAGCTCTCTTGGTATGTCTAAAGTGTGTCATGATGGTGTTTGAATACTTCTACTGCTTCTGCAAATAAAATAAGAAGTTACATGTAAAAATTGACTTGGTCAATCTCAAATTATATATAATTAATCAACTTAGTGATTTGTTTTATCTTAAAATGCTTATCTTCTAAGATTTACATAATAAAACAGCATATAGAAATTAAGATACAGCTGAAGTTTCATATTGACAGTAAATTATGTACAAAAACAACAAAAACTTTTTAAAAAGAAGCTATTTAACCCTTAACCTCATATATACGCGAAACAACGCACTTTCGACCCCCCGCCCTTTTTTTAGGCCTGAAATAGTGAGAAAATGTCCTATTTTTCCCCAAACACATGTTTTCGTTTGAGAAATGTTGTTAAAAAAAGTGAGCACTTTTTCGGCGCCGCCCCCTGTCCAAAAGATACTTCAGGGGGTTGTCAGAAGGGGGATGTGCCCCCTTCTTTTTCGGGGGTTTGATGGGGGGCGGAGTCCCCCTCATCACAAAGAAAATTTTGGACTTGTGAGAGGCTTTAAATGACCCCAGGTCGATCATAAGGTAAGGTGTAACCAACGCTGAAAAGCCTTTGACTCTATCTCAATCCCTTGAGAAGTTGCAGCACTTTGAAGCAAATTTTGATGGAAAAAATCGAGGCAAAATAGTGATTTTTGGCAATTTTGAGATGTCCCCTCGTTGCCATGGTTACAGGAAATTTAACTTGAAAGAGGAGGCTTTTCAGTGAAAATGGCCATTTTTCACAATATGCTCATGGGTGAAAGGGTTAACTTAAAAAATTATAAATGTTACAAAACAACAATTATTCACCAAATTTAGGTAAAAGACCACATGTTAACATGTAAAAACTAGATTTTGGGTGATTCAAAAGTTTTTCATCATTTTTTGTTAGCCCTTTACCCCTCGTTGCCATGGTAACAGGAAATTTAAGACTGAGCATGTCGTTACAAAAGCAATGGTCCAGTCAACATTTGTGCCAAGTTTGATTAGTATTGAATCATTTTTCATAGTTTCATAGCAGTTTGAACTTGTAAGAGGAGGCTTTTCAGTGAAAATGGCCATTTTTCACAATATGCTCATGGGGGAAAGGGTTAAGTCTGACCTATGATTGGTAAGAAAAACTGCTCCCATCAGTTACGTCAGCATTTTCCCAAGAACAGTCCTTTCCATGTTAAATTTATGGTATAGAAGCTACAGCTGTAATACTTTAAATTTCAGCCAGGACCAGGATCTAGAATATAAAATAAACTTATTATTCCCTATATATTCACGGCAATTAAACTTAAAATTTAACACTCAACTTTATTATTTAACCACAAACAGTTTAATCAATATTTATTTTGAAAATGCAATGGATTTAATGTATTTTTCAAACTAATTCACATTTAATTTTACTATCACTAAGATATAAAATTAATACAGCTAAATTGACGAATCGTCTTGGGGCGTAAATTATATGGGGCGAACAACACTTCATCTGCTTATAGGTTACAATAATATGATAAATAAAT
Organism: Ruditapes philippinarum; assembly: GCF_026571515.1. Classification (NCBI taxonomy): domain Eukaryota; kingdom Metazoa; phylum Mollusca; class Bivalvia; order Venerida; family Veneridae; genus Ruditapes; species Ruditapes philippinarum. Next base: position 53,322 of record NW_026855146.1, on the reverse strand, counting down.
TTCAAAAAGGCATGGCTTGTAAAATCATAAATTGCCAAGGACATCAATAACTTCGCGTAAGGCCTTCCAAACCCAAAACATTCAATTAGGTCGCGTTTTGATACAAAAGTCCAAAATATTAGAAGGAGGTTTTGTATTTCTGTTTTTATTAGTAAAATTACAGTTGTCATTTTTCATATTTTGCAGATATGGAAGGTTCCATCTCGGATATTGTTTGTGATAAATGTGGGAAACATTTCATTTGCGGATAGGTCTCAAATATTGACCACATGAACAGTCTACACGGCACAGGACCTTATAAATGTTGTGGTAAAACATTTTATAGCCCAGCAAATCGGAAACGTTACTGGTTTTACTGCTGATATTAAGATGACATTCAAACATAAGACCTTTAGATTTTATTACCTAGTTTGTAAAATAAAAGACCCATTCTAATATACTTTAGGTTGTTTTCTTTTATGCTTTAGATTAAAAAAAAACCACACACAACATAATAATGTTAAATACAGACACTAATTTGAAAAAAGTTGGTTTCATAAAAGACTAAGTGATAAAATGACTTGAATGTCTTTAAAATCTTAATATAACGAATAACATAAAATGCCATACCTGTCACGTTTCGATTTGTCACAACATTTACAAAGTCCTGTGCCGAGTAGCCAGTTTATGTGGTCATTAAGACAAATGTTGCCCAACATTATCCACAAACAATACCCGAACTGGAACCGCCCATATCTGCAAACTATGAAAAATGACAACTGTAATTGTGCTTATACTGAAATCGACCTCCTTCTTATATTTGAGACTTTTATTTTAATTTCTGCGATTAATTCATCTATATCGAAACTTCATTTAATATATTCACGTGAGTATGTATTCTGCTATCCATAGGGGCTTTATTCTATCCAGGACCTTTTGGCGGTATTTTTAATATTATTCAAAATTCTTTGAACGTTTAAGGCTAAATGCATCAATCATGATTTTGTTCAATCAATATCTAGGCTATAACCTGCATAGATATTGCCTGCACATAAAATATTGCGTGGGAGTTATCAACAATAAAAGTATGCGTGGGAGTTACCCAAATCATTTTTCTCTCATGTTTTGGAATAGAAAATGACCAGTCAACATTTAGCATGCCTAATATTTACATTTTCAAATAAAGAAATTCTATGAACATTTTCTCATTGCTAACTCGACGTAGTTTAATCAAATTCATAAAAAATACAAATTTTGCGTGAATGTTACCCGAAATATAATTGTTCACATTGAAAATTTCTGTTGAATTTTTGAGTGTTTGTAAAATCTATGAGCACAGGAGTGGAAACTAAGGTATAGGCGGCAACAATTCTTTATTCTGCGTAGGCTGCAACAGGTCTCGTATGTAAGTAAAAGGAATATAATAAAGAATTACCTCAAAAACACATGTGAAGCGAGGTTTTTAGGCCGCCATATTGTCTGTACGCGTAACCGTAAAAGTCACGTGATTCCCTACCGTGATTACATTGAGCAAGATTATTGTATGTTTGAATTTTTGAGATTACTGAAAACAATTGTAGTCTTTAATTGTTCAGTAATTGTTGTGTTTTTATTTCCAGATTTTAATGCCTGCTCCTACCATAGGTATAATATTAAACTGTTACAAATATAGTCGCCGGTTTCTACCGGCGACTAATCAGTCTACGGAGGGGTACAAAACTTTGACAGGACAAAGTTAGGTACAATGTACCCTTCAAGCATTGCCATGTGTTTAATGTTGCACTTTCATTTTACTTTTTAATTTGAATAAAGGCCTGAAATGTAACACCTTTTTTCACATTTATACAAAAATTCATAGCAGTTTTCCGGACCTTTTTATTTTGAGTATAATTCAGTACCATAAAGCAATGTTAAAATGGTTTTATCAGACAAACAGAACTTCCCAACCTTTTCAGTGTCATCTGCAAAAATATGTTCCGAAGTATTGATTTACCTAAAATCACAGTATATAAACGATTTGAACCCCAACCGGATCTTGTGAGAAGATCTCAACATCAGTTCCGTACAAACAGGCGGGGTGACCCATAAAACTTTTTTAAACGGCTTGCATTTAATCTGTGACGGTATGTAAACATTTGAATCATATTAAGAAATATTTTTTCTTAGCTTATAGATACATCTATAAGCTGCCTCTTTAAATTTATGCGCATAAAACGCTGTGCTCTTCGCTTCGTGTTTTGTTTATGTCAACACACGCCGATTACACAAGCAAATTTATGCCTAAAATTGTTTTATTTCACTATAACTCATATCTGAATCTTAAGTTTATTGTCTAACCTCGTGTTACCGCACAGAAACATGTGTATATATCTTTGAATATTGATAAAAACGTAGTAAATAATAGAGGCAAACATTCTGATAACTGCACCCGTCTTGCTAAAACAATTTTAATGATCTGTACCCTACTTGTGTTTTCACTGAACCATAACTTGCGAGTCACTTTTGATGATTTTTATTGTTTTTGTCCTATGTTTGCAGAATATGAAGTTATTGTGTCACAAGAGCATGACACATCTTTTAGCTCTATATAAGTAACCAATACTGCACATGAATGGACCTTCATCATGTTTTCACTTTCCAGCATGAAGTAGCTGGTAATACGAATTAGAAAGAAAATTATTTCTTGACAGGAATGATCAACCAACAAATTTTATCTTCATTTACCATTCATTTTTCTTTGAAAAGATATAAAGCTAAGATATAACATAAGTACTATAAACGTTTCTACTATTAAGTTCAACGGCATTGTTGTTGGTTTTGACGTGATCATTGTATATAACGTCACATATCAATCCATCCTCCTCGAAAGATCATCACAGGATTTTTTTGGCAGATTACACATGTTGAAAGCTTTAAATTACACCTACCGTTGATTTCAATATGTTTTTTGAAACACAGTTTTATATTCTCATAAATGCCTTGACTTTCTTTTTCTGATATGCATGAATACTCTCTTAATAAATCATTTTAAGGAGTTTCCTGCATATTGTTCTCTTGCAAGTTTATTTCCACACTTATTTTTAAATAGTTTACAGTCTTGCCAGTGGCTAAGATAACTTGTTAGTTTTCTTTTCACACAACTTAAAAAGTTTATCACTGGCTATCATAATTAAGTATCTTAAGTCAAAAGATATATATAAATACAGTTTCTTTCTATAAATTGCTATATACATATGTACATGTATTTCAGATGGATTTGGATGAATCATTTGTAGTTAAGGGTCTTGACAGAAGCTTTCGTGTAACTAACAAACACTCCCCTGAATGTGGAATAAGTATCTTTTGTCGATGTGTGAACATCTTGAACAGACGTTTTGATTTTTGACATTTCTTGATTGGAGATTATTTTTCAAGTCCTTCTTGTCTTGAAATCTTTACAGTTTTTGTAATATCATTTGCTTTTAAAGTCCTTTTTAATTTTTTCGGTTCTTTTGGAATAATTCTAAAGTTTTTTTGAGTATGATTTTAATGTTTCTGTTATTGTTGTCAAGCTGAGAAATTGCTATTTTAAGCTTTTGTTCTGATGTCCAAATTATGAACAATAGTGTTTCCGAATATTTTTTTTAAGAGAAAGGGGGCAATGAAGACAACTGAATTATTCCATTTTGCCTGTCAATAAACAATTAAATACGTTAAATAATTAATATTCTCTCCATTTAATCTTTAAAAATACTCACAAGTCAGGGTACAGATAAAATTTTTAAACTCACAAGTAGGGTTCACAATCACCAGCAAGTAACGTTCAGTTTACGGAATTGACCTCCTTGGTTAAACTCTTAATTTAATGTTCAAAATACAGTAATATTTTTGGCAGATGACTAAATTATCGTTTATTATTGATTATTTTAGTAGTTCGATATCACAATTCAATATTTAACTAAATAAACATCGAAATAAGACAGATTTTTGCTAGTGTTCAGTGTCGATCACCTGAAAGCAGTTCGTGAGTTTTGATTATTTTATAGCTTTAATGCTAACATTTATATTTTGCATAACTTAAACACTTAATAAAGTTTCTCCTCTACGATATAAATATAGATTTACTAACCTAACGTCCATAAGTATCAATATAAATACCAATATATTAAACAAGTTAAGCGGCAGAAAATGGCTGACACTGAAATCTTCTCACAAGATCCAGTTGGGGTTCAAATCGTTTATATACTGTGAAAATGGGGTCTTTGTTATTGCGCATGGATATTCAAACTAGAATTCCCCAGGTGTTGTTTTATTTTTGAAAGTCACAAGTTCTCTTATGTAACTTTAAATAACAGGCAAAACTTCATAACAAATAAATTGTTGTACTATTTTAAATGCTGTTTAGCATAGAAAACAAATGTCTCTCTGTATGATGAAGTAATGTGGATACAGTACACTAAAATAGACTGTACTGGACGAAAATCATAAAATGGCCGGAAAACTGCTAGGGGACGGAAACTGCTAGGAAACCAGTACAGTACCCATTTATTTATCATCTAAATACTTTAATAATAATGACTAATGTAATAATAAAAATAAGAATGGGGAGGAACTGTCTGCTTATTTGCAAATATGCAGACGGTTCTCCCCCAAAATAGGGAGGAAACGTCAGGGCAGGAACTGGTATAGGCTAAGGGAGAGAAAAGTCTGACTTCCAATTGTCAGTGATTGTTATCGTGGACTAACCAGTTCTCAAACCTCTAAGCATTCAAGAAGTCTTTTAATGTAAATAAAAATATATCTTTCTAAAAATTCTTTACATCTGTAAAATTTAATTTTTGTGTAACATTTCTGTAAAATTTGACAGAAATTTAACTATTAAAAAAGCTCTATTTCCATCTTGGAAAAGCACAACCCTCTGTTTTAAAACTAACATGGCCTCTTAAAATAAAGTACCTAATCTCAAACCCCTTCAAGTATCTCTAAAATTCTACTGTTTAGTTTAGCCAATGAAGTGATTGTTATATGACATCACATGCGAATGAAGTACCCTACAGGATGAAAGTACCTGCTTTAAGATATTTTAGTCTATAATATTCATTTTCACAAATAGCTTATGGTGTGTTTACAGGACTTACAAAGGTAATAGCAATTTGTATGAAATTACACAAAGTAATAAAATATTTTTTGTTAATATTTGTTCCTATGCACTGTTTTCATTTGACATCAGCAGACATGTCTGTCAGAAACAAAGCTTTTAAGCACACAAGTTCAGGACATCAAAGTTACTTCTAGTAAAAAAATAACAGCACATGAATGAAAGGTTTGAGAATAGGTTGGGTGTGAGATTAGGTACTTATGCGATACATGTACATTCGGTTTATACCTCCAAGTCAACCCAAACAATCCTTTCACTTTTCCTTTGTAAACGTTTACGTCTTTTACTTGCTGAAGACATTCCTCGCAGTGAATGATGATATATATTTGATTTAGGAAATGCACTTGAAATTACAAATTTTATAATGCGCATGCTGTAAGTTGAACACCACTATTATATCAATCTCCACGCAGTGATCTCCCCTTAATTCACGAATTCGAAAACCATTCGGAACTGCCTCGGCTATTATCTATAGTAACCTCGGACACGTGGTTTCAGATGTAAACAGAAACAGAGGTAATGTAAAATGAATGTATATATTTGACATCCCAAAAAAAGTAATGTCTGTTTCGGTACTCTTAATGCTTGAAAATATGTCGCACAACAAATTGTAACACTGATGTTCAATTTTAAACAAATCCGACTAAATGTCAACAGGTTGGTTTTTTGTACTTTCGGTTTCTACAACCATAATAATAAATATATAAATAATGTATTGTTTGCTTTTGTACCTATGAATTCATTTATTTTAAGGTGTACTTTTACTACATATATTGGAAATAAACTTGTCAACAACTCCCAGCATTACATTACTATTTGTTTACATGTTTAGTTTCTTAGCGTAGGTTAGACCGAAATACCGCATCCGTTCTGTGTATTCATACTATTGTGTTCGAGGTCCATATCCGAAGACTGACGGAAAGGGCCGAGTAGTTGCGATTGATTCGAAAACCTAGCTAAACGCCGTTTTCCGGTGATATCTTAAGCAAACAATGTAGGGTGTGTATGTTGGTTCTTTACTTTATTTACCATGGTATATAGGTAAAAATCATAATCAGTAAGTTTTATTACAATATTGAAGGAAAAAGTTATGAAAAAAGCACATTTAATTGTGATTACTTGTATTTTAACCCGAAATTTCATGCTCTCATTTAATTAAATTGAGTTTCTGTTACAATTTTTAAGCAATAATGTCTTATTCTTTCATAGAAGTAACTGTATGACATTAGCCGGTAACATTAAACTTTATTCAAAGAAAATCCATTTACAGAATCAAAAGATATGACAGAATTTGTAATATAAATTTTTGCGTAAAATTCTATTGGCCGAGCCTGACTTTTCGCATGAAGGTTCATATTTAAGAAATTGTACCGCATTAATGTAATTTGTTAGAGACATGTCAAACCTATATGACTGTATTTGTATAACACTAAATTACTAGGAAATGAGTATAAAGTTTGGCTTAACTTAAATTTTGGATTCAAGATAAGAAATGTCAAAAATGGGAACTGGTTGATGGATATGGATGAAACTTTGCATCAGTGTTGTGTTTATGAATAGAATTCAGGAAAATAAAGGATTACTGACAGGTTTGAAAATTTTAATTTTATTTCAAATTTTAAATTTGACATTTTAAATTGGGACATATGTTGTTGTTGTTATCTCCCCTTCAAATGTAGATATATCGTTAACATACTTAGAAACCATAGTGAGTACCCTAGAAATTGACTTCCAAATATGTGTGGTAATTCTAAATGAAGAGCCATATGTAAATATTTTGGTTCGTTGAGTTAATGTTTCAGCAAAATATGAGCAATTGGAATGCTGTAAGTATATCACGCTCATAGTATTAAAAATTAGTGTTCTACTATTGTTTCCTTCAATTTAACTATTTTTCACTTACGAAGATATTTTAATAAAACTAAACTAATTATTGTTGAACAGGTTAATGACTAAATTTTCGTTACGCATATTTAATACCATGTGTATATATTAGAGGTCAAAAGCAACACAAATCATTACACAGGCACCTATCATTGTTTGCTTCACGGATATCTCAGTAAATACAAACGTGAGAACGGTTTGATTAAGGGTTTTGCGTGCGCTAAAGAGGTACCATATCACCATGGGTGCTATAGTGTTTTTCGTGAAGAGATGAATTATTTGGCATAAATACTCTCACTATACAAATATAAGCTTTTACAACATGATAGAACGATCTATACGTCTTCCCACTGTTAAATCATTCGAATATAAAACAGTGAGTTATCTTTAAATGAGTAGTCACAAGGATTTGAGTATCTGATATAGTATTATTAACACTCAGTCTTCCTGAATAAGCTATATAACTACCATTATATTGCCCGAGCATTGGGGAGGGCGATAACCTTGTTGTTGTTGTGTTGTCATCTAGTTAGACATATAAGAATTTTATAACTCTTCTAGCAATTGTGTGTACCTAATGGTACTACCAAAGATGGCTATTTCTTTGACTGCAGGCATGCACTATTGTTTTCCTGAAAGGAGTACACTATTATGAATATCTCTTTTAACATGGAGTAAGCTCTACCTGTGGTAAGGTGTAGAATTAGTATTATACTTACTTGATATTTTTAGGTGAAATTTGTGCTTTCTTTTTTCTTTATTGTGTAGAAATAAATTACAGCTGATCAAAATCGACTACTTCATTATAATGAATAAAAAAAAGGGGGCGTATTAATTTTCTTAATGATACTCGCTGGAAATACGTCAAGAAAGAGTCTGTCTGGATCTTAGTCGTGGTCGTCCGTCCTGTCTCGATAATTACGTTAGGAAAGCTGCAACATAGGTGTTAATTTCGCCAGAGTTCAGCATCAGGAGAGTTATATAAATATTGTGTTTTCTGAGAATATAATCGTCAATTGCCTGGCAATTGAAGAAATAGTCAGTCTTCAGTAATTTATTAACGCTGCTTTCTTAAATTTTTAGGACGCATGTAGCAGCCTTCATACAACCTTAGGATTCTCCAAAACAATTGGTTATTATCAAGTTTGTGTGTCTTTAAGAGCCCAATTATCCATAATATGAATCTAATTTGATGTAGCACCCTTATAGATTAGAATCTTTGGTGTGTGTTACAAGTGGGTAGTAGTTCAAAGGTCAATATTATTACGTAGTCCAAAAATACTTTTATGCCAACACAGCATTAAACATCAGTGTTTTACACGACAATTAACAAACGGTTCCTCGAAAATACCTCTCGATTTTTCCTAACAAATAATTATACCATAATATAAGTATAGTCCTGTCATTATTAACCTATGACAAGGCATCGCTCTAGGAAATCTATACTATAACATATGATACTACATATCGGTATATTGGTCGATTGGTTGCGCTAACATCAATGACACAGTAGATGAACCCTCTAATATTATGATATTGTGTGTCTGGGGTTCAATAGAGTGGGAGAGGCAAGTTCTAACATGGACCCTCATTGACAATGCAAATTTGAAGACTGCGTTTTTCGTTAGAGTCAAATATACCTAAATCGGATTGCAACCCTTTAGGCTAGGAAACTTCAAATTGAGATGGTGAATTGGTCAGAACTCATTGGATGACCCCTATTGATTTTGGAGTCAAGGGGTCAAGGTCAAGGTCACATTGACCTGAAAGCAAAAACAGTTTCTTGTCACATAACTAAGACCTTACGGGCCTAGGAACTTCAAACCTCTCGGTATGGTGATTAGTCATGACAGTTGATGACCCTATTGATTTTGGGTCAAGGGGTCAAAGCTCAAGGTTCACATTGAGCCTTAAAGCAAAAACGGTTTCCGATTCAATAATAAGGAACCTTAAGGCCTAGGAACTTCCCAAACTTGGTATGGCCACTTGGTCATGGGGATCAGTAGTCGCTCCTTATGAGGTAATTGGGCGTCAAGGGGGTCTTATAAAGGTTGCAGTTCACCATTGACCTTGTAAGCAAAAAAACGGTTTCTATACCAAAACTTAAAGAACCTTAAGGCCTAGGCAACTGTCCATTATAACGGTATGGTAATTGGGCTATGTGGTAAGAGGATGATCAGTGTGAGGATCGCAAATTCCCCTATTCGATTTTGGGGTGTCATTGTGGTCATAGTGTACAAGCGTCACAAATTTGGAATCCTTGCACAGAGATAAATTAACCGCGTTTCGCGAATCAATACACTAAACGAACATTCAAGGCTATAGGACATCCCACCATGTTTTCACTTGGTGCAATTGGTCTATGGATCATAGTATGACCCATATTTAATATTCGGAGGTCAAGGTGTGTCTCAAAGGTCAGGTGAATAATTCTCTTTGTATGTAAAACGGTTCAGAATATCTAAATATCTTAAATAGGATATCCTTTAAGGCTAAGGAACTTCAAACTTTGGTATGGGTGAATGGTTCATGATCTAGATAGTGATTACCCGATATATAGATTTTGGGCGTCAGGGGTCAAAGGTCTCTCAAGGTCACATTGACTTTTTAATTAAAAAACTGTTTCTTAATCTAAGAGATCAACCATATTTGAACGCTTAGCCCTGGAACTCTTAAACATGAGGGTATGGCTGATGTGGGGTCCCATGAATCAAGATAGATGACACCTATTGATTTGGGGTATAGAGCGGTCAAATAAGGTCACATTGACTTTGTAGTAAAAACGGTATCGATCTAATAACTAACAGAACCTCTTAGAGGCCCTAGGAATTACTCTTCTAAATTCTATGCGAATATGAGTGATTGGTCATGATCTTGTGTAGTGTAGAACCTTGCTTTTTAGATTTTGGGGTTCAAGTTGTTGTGAAAGGTCAAGGTAACATTGTTATACCTTATATTATTTATAACAGTTTTGCTGATATCAATACAAAAGAAACCCTTAGGCCTAGGAACTTCTATTTACTTGGTATGGTGACTATGGTTTTTATGCACAATCATCAGTGTGGCATGACCTCTCCTATATTGATCTTTTTAGAGCTGTGAGGGAAGTACAAAGAAGGTCAGGTCACATTTGGATCCTTGTAACGCGTATAAATACGCGGTTTCTTGGATCAATAATTGAAAAAGCACCTTAGGCAGAGGATCTGGTAGACACATGGATGAGATCGGATATGCGTTACATGAATCTTAGTAGATGACCTCCTTATGTGATATTTGGGGTGTAAGAGGGTCAAAGGTCACATTGACCTCTTAGGGTAAAAAACAGTTTCCGATCAACTAACTAAAACAGTAATGATTCCCCTATAGGCCTTATGAGAAAATTTAAGATTATGAATATGGTGTTTTATTTTATGGTAAATTATTCGAGAGATATGACACCCTAAATTGATTTTAATTTGGGGATTTTTAGTGAAAGCCTTCAGTATATTCAAGCTTTATGTTTTGCAATGAGGCTTTTTCCAATAACAAATTGCACCCTATCGTGATGCAAGTTTCATCCATATTCCATACAAACCAAAGATTGCCCATTTTCCTCGATTCTTATATCAATCTTTATATAGCTTTGATACTTCCTCGGTCACTCGCGCCTTATGAGAACTTTTTCCGTAAAATTACTTGTGTAGTTTATGGTATTAGGAATTAATGCTCAGGGCTCAATTAGATCTGGAGCAGGGTTGATATCTCATAATTGATTTTGGTTCCGCATGTTCCATATGGAGGCGCGTACAAATGGTTCAAGGGTCACTCATTGTAACCCTTTTCGCTAGTGTTACAAAACACGTTTTTGTGATCATTAACTAAAACGCTTAGGCCATATGAATAATTCAAATCTTTGTGATAGAATAGGTTCTCTAGGATCTCATGACCGCAGGCAGAATGACCCTTTGAGTTTTAGTGAAGGGGTCAGACAGGCTACAAGCGTCACATTGAACTTTTGAGTATAGGTTATCGCGCGCGCTCTAATCTTCTACTTTTATTTCAATAAGTAATCAATTTTGCAATTCAGTTCTGTTAGGCCTAGGTAGTACTATACCAAACATGGTTGTAAATTTCATACGGTCCACCTCTTGTGTTAACCAAGCAACTGATCATGACTGCCTTAGTTGGAGATTTGGGTTACCACAGCTATAAGGTCTCAAGCTTTCACCACAATCGACACTTAGCTCAAGTAAAAACGGTTTCTGATCAATAACAAAGTAACGGCTTCAGAGCTAGATACTTCTAAATGGGACTAATGACGATGCTCTCGTAAAATGAACCAGCAAGATGACCCTATGTATTTTAGGTGGTCATCAAGGGTCAAGAGTCACAATTCCACTATGTATGTACTATAAAACGGCTTTACGCACTGACTACACTAAGAGAATCCCATTAGGCCTAAGTAAACTTCACAATTTCTTTTATGTATGGATTAGCGCATACTCTATAGTACTCAGCATAAGATGACCCCTTAATTGATTTTAGGGTCAAAACTTTGGGGGAAGGTCAAGGACCACATTTTTGCCCTTGTTAAGAGTAATTATCTCGGATATATGAATGACTTAATCAATTTACTAAACAATCGTCTTCTTAGGCCTACGGAACTTCAAAAATCTGGTGTGTTCTGTGGATTGATCTTGTTTCGGGCTACGCTCGAGAGAGATACGCTATTATTGAGTTGAGCCGTGTACAAAGGTGGGATCAAAAGTCCGTCAAAAGTGTTTATGAAGTTATACAAGGGCCAAATATATTGATTACTATTACTTCTATAATTTCCCTATGGTTAATTTGTTTGATATCTACTTGGATTTCAAGAAGATCTAATTAGACACAATAAACTCAACGGCTTTCTATACAATGACTATTTGGAGACATGTTCTGCTTGAATAGGGGGGCATACATGTATTTACATTAACACCATATTCTATAATTTCATAATGGCTCATAGTGTTCATTTGTTTCTCAGACCTTAGCAGCTTAAAATATGCCTGTGGTATTGATAGTATATGACCTTATTCCGTATAACTCTTTGATTAAGGATGCATATTAGTAAGGAATGTCTCAGCTCTGTCTGGGCAGCATCAGATTTGTCAGAGACACATTCGAGAAAGTAAAAATCTTATGATCTTTAGTTGAACTCTTCATCTGCTATATGTATATCTCTTTGGTTTGCTTGTAATTAGGAGTTCTGAATTAATCCGTACCCGCTAATAGCTGTATACTTACTGGGTTACAGAATAAGGATTAGTATATTAGTATGTGCTCATTTTTTAATGATGTTTAGTTTATTCAGAGAACTCGCGATTTAAATTTAAGTGGGAGCATTGAAAATTGCGCGTAATTCATGGTTTAAAACAAAGTATTATTCCACTCAAAAGTAACTATATCTCGATTGGCTTTTATTGATTATAATTAACTTATTCTTTCAAGTGGAGTTAAGTAACGAGACTTTATGGATATTAGTTCACTAATATCAGGAGGCTTTTATAGGTTAAAAGAACCAAGACCTTTTACATCATTCGTACATTTGTGTGTGTTAAAGCGATACATAGATGATGCAAACAGAGCTGGTATTATTAATGGATAGCAAAATGATATGCTATCCGACCTTGGGCTGTGTTCCGACAAGTAGGAAAAACTCTCACACAATAACCATAAAGATGGGATTACCGCCCCCCACTATAAGGTATATATACTAATAATGTCCGAAGAGAAATGTATACCTCGATCATTATAGTTAACAACTTTAAAATGATCTCAAACCTCTTGTTTGTCTTTATTTTGATCGATCTGATAAGGCAACCGGTATAGCTCACTAATAGAATAGCCGGGCCGCATAATTTGCCCAGACCGATCTCTTTACGTATAGATTTATCACAACTTAGGAAAACATAGAACCTTAATAGGTAACAAATCAATAATCTAGTAAGATGATATCATATCAATAATTTGTAGAAAGAAGAGGAAAACAGTAAGTTATGAAGAAGCAAAGAACACAAGTTAATGTGTGCTATAAAATTTAATACTTGAAGTATTATTTAACGCTGATACCGAATATCTAATGTCATCAATCTATAATTAAATAATTCCATTTGGAGTATTCTCGTCTAACAAATTTATTAAGCAACATAATGTTCCTTATTTCTTTCATAGAATACTTGTATGAACCCATATGCCGATACTGGTAATAATTATACAATCATGCCATAATATCAAGAAATTCCATTTACAGAATCACCTAGTATACAATTGTATGAGTTCTATGTTTCATTTATAATAATATATAGAGACAATAGTTTTCATTTAGCATACTGAATATTATCTCTACTTTCAGTCATTCCTGCGCATGGCAACTGCAATCTCTATCGCCAATGTATAATAGTGTGGTTTTCATCTCTATAGATGAAAGTCAATAGTGTGACGCACTTAGGTGCTTGTTCGCTGAATCTCTTGTTAAGAACATAGGTGTCGAAAGCTCGTAATCTATTGTGACGGTGCTCTTTGGAGATCTCTGGTGATGGAGCTTGTCACAAATTTAAATTTAAATTTTTGCACCCTGTGTTAAGCAATATGCTATAAATCTAGCTTATTTTTATAAGATTTATATAGAAAATGATAATTTTTAGAGAAATGCAAAGTCTTAAATTATGGATAAATTATGCATTGAAGGAATTGGGGAGTGTGTGGTTTCAGATTGGTTACATTGGTAAAAAAAGTGATCAGCAAGCTCATTCCAGAGATCTCTAAGGGGCCCAAGATTCACCGGCCATGGGATTCGAACAAGCACCATAGTAGCCTATTGCTCATATGGACCACACATTATATGTTTTGATGTTTCAGCAAAGGATTGATGCTGTAGTAATCAGTATGTAAATATTCACTATTGTCCTGTATTTAAATGAAGAAGAACTAACAATTGAACAGGACAAATGTGATTTATATTTTGGAAATATAGGCATTTTCAGTGTAGTGAAACTTGATGTTTTGCTGTGTTGCAGAATGTATTTGCTAGTAATATATACACATAAAAGATTTTCTAGTCATTAAACAGTGTATTTTATGGATAATTGGCTCATTTAGAATAACACAGTTGATATAATTGTTGTTGTTGTTGTTGTTGTAGCTGCTACAGCAGTTAAATTAGGTTAGGTTTATAATGTCTAAACTGCTATTTTCATGCAGGCATGCATTTTTCAGAACACAATATTTATATAAGCTCTCCTGTGTGAATTAGCAAATCTAGCCATTTATTAATTAAGACATTATTTTCTTTCTTTTTCAGATATTAGAATTACAGCAATAAATGCCCCTTATAATTTTCTTAAGCATGTACTAGTGTTGCATATTTTTTCAGACCATGCAGTTGCCAAAGCCTGGGTTTGAGTATATGACCTTACCTTATCCTGGTAAAGATCTATAGAAGGACTCCTTCAGCTCTGTTTGGCAGCAGCTTTGTCAGGACACATTGAGAAGGTAATAACTTATGTCTAGTTTGAAACTTCAGCTATTGGCGGTAGCGCCTCCCAATGCTCGGGTAATATTTGGTAGTTATTTTGATGTATTTCAGGAGAAAATTTCTCTAATTCTGACTATATTAAGACTTCTCAATGATTTAAAGTGGGGGACAGTATGTGTCATCTTTTTAAAGCCTTATTTGTGTGAGAGTTGGCTAATCTTACTTTGTCAGAAGACACAGCCCATGGTGATATGGTAACCTCTTTGCTAACCTTAAGATTACCTCTGTTTGTCTTTATTGATATCTTAAGCAAACAATGCAGGGTGTGTATGTTGGTTCTTTACTTTATTTACCATGGAATATAGGTAAAAATCATAATCAGTAAGTTTTATTACAATATTGAAGGAAAAAAATTTGAAAAAAGCACATTTAATTGTGATTACTTGTATTTTAACCCAAAATTTCATGCTCTCATTTAAAGAAATTGAGTTTCTATTACAATTTTTAAGCAATAAGGTCTTATTCTTTCATAGAAGTAACTATATGACATTAGCCGGTAACATTAAACTTTATTCAAAGAAAATCCATTTACAGAATCAAAAGATATGACAGAATTTGTAATATAAATTTTTGCGTAAAATTCTATTGGCCGAGCCTGACTTTTCGCATGAAGGTTCATATTTAAGAAATTGTACCGCATTAATGTAATTTGTTAGAGACATGTCAAACCTATATGACTGTATTTGTATAACACTAAATTACTAGGAAATGAGTATAAAGTTTGGCTTAACTTAAATTTTGGATTCATTTAAGATAAGAAATGTCAAAAATGGGAACTGGTTGATGGATATGGATGAAACTTTGCATCAGTGTTGTGTTTATGAATAGAAGTCAGGAAAATAAAGGATTACTGACAGGTTTGAAAATTTTAAATTTTATTTCAAATTTTAAAATTTGACATTTTAAATTGGGACATATGTTGTTGTTGTTATCTCCCCTTCAAATGTAGATGTCTGCTACTGTGTCAGTAAGCAGGGAGAAAGGTACAGAGCTTTTGCATGAAAGATTAACCACATTTTATTGAATTAAAACTGTAAAAATAAATTTAGAATTAAAAAATGAAATTTAAATTTTGTAAAAAGCAGTTTATAAATTGATAAATTTTATTTTTGCACCCTGTGTTAAGCAATATGCTATAAATCTAGCTTATTTTTATAAGATTTATATAGAAAATGATAATTTTTAGAGAAATGCATCTTAAATTATGGATAAATTATGCATTGAAGGAATTGGGGAGTGTGTGGTTTCAGATTGGTTACATTGGTAAAAAAAGTGATTGGCAAGCTCATTCCAGAGATCTCTAAGGGGCCCAAGATTCACCGGCCATGGGATTCGAACAAGCACCATAGTAGCCTATTGCTCATATGGACCACACATTATATGTTTTGATGTTTCAGCAAAGGATTGATGCTGTAGTAATCAGTATGTAAATATTCACTATTGTCCTGTATTTAAATGAAGAAGAACTAACAATTGAACAGGACAAATGTGATTTATATTTTGGAAATATAGGCATTTTCAGTGTAGTGAAACTTGATGTTTTGCTGTGTTGCAGAATGTATTTGCTAGTAATATATACACATAAAAGATTTTCTAGTCATTAAACAGTGTATTTTATGGATAATTGGCTCATTTAGAATATCACAGTTGATATAATTGTTGTTGTTGTTGTTGTAGCTGCTACAGCAGTTAAATTAGGTTAGGTTTATAATGTCTAAACTGCTATTTTCATGCAGGCATGCATTTTTCAGAACACAATATTTATATAAACTCTCCTGTGTGAATTAGCAAATCTAGCCATTTATTAATTAAGACATTATTTTCTTTCTTTTTCAGATATTAGAATTACAGCATAAATGCCCCTTATAATTTTCTTAAGCATGTACTAGTGTTGCATATTTTTTCAGACCATGCAGTTGCCAAAGCCTGGGTTTGAGTATATGACCTTACCTTATCCTGGTAAAGATCTATGGAAGGACTCCTTCAGCTCTGTTTGGCAGCAGCTTTGTCAGGACACATTGAGAAGGTAATAACTTATGTCTAGTTTGAAACCTCAGCTATTGGCGGTAGCGCCTCCCAATGCTCGGGCAATATTTGGTAGTTATTTTGATGTATTTCAGGAGAAAATTTCTCTAATTCTGACTATATTAAGACTTGTCAATGATTTAAAGTGGGGGACAGTATGTGTCATCTTTTTAAAGCCTTATTTGTGTGAGAGTTGGCTAATCTTACTTTGTCAGAAGACACAGCCCATGGTGATATGGTAACCTCTTTGCTAACCTTAAGATTACCTCTGTTTGTCTTTATTGATATCTTAAGCAAACAATGTAGGGTGTGTATGTTGGTTCTTTACTTTATTTACCATGGTATATAGGTAAAAATCATAATCAGTAAGTTTTATTACAATATTGAAGGAAAAAAATTTGAAAAAAGCACATTTAATTGTGATTACTTGTATTTTAACCCAAAATTTCATGCTCTCATTTAAAGAAATTGAGTTTCTATTACAATTTTTAAGCAATAAGGTCTTATTCTTTCATAGAAGTAACTGTATGACATTAGCCGGTAACATTAAACTTTATTCAAAGAAAATCCATTTACAGAATCAAAAGATATGACAGAATTTGTAATATAAATTTTTGCGTAAAATTCTATTGGCCGAGCCTGACTTTTCGCATGAAGGTTCATATTTAAGAAATTGTACCTCATTAATGTAATTTGTTAGAGACATGTCAAACCTATATGACTGTATTTGTATAACACTTAATTACTAGGAAATGAGTATAAAGTTTGGCTTAAATTAAATTTTGGATTCATTTAAGATAAGAAATGTCAAAAATGGGAACTGGTTGATGGATATGGATGAAACTTTGCATCAGTGTTGTGTTTATGAATAGAAGTCAGGAAAATAAAGGATTACTGACAGGTTTGAAAAATTTAGATTTTATTTAAAATTTTAAAATTTGACATTTTAAATTGGGACATATGTTGTTGTTGTTATCTCCCCTTCAAATGTAGATGTCTGCTACTGTGTCAGTAAGCAGGGAGAAGGCTACAGAGCTTTTGCATGAAAGATTAACCACATTTTATTGAATTAAAACTGTAAAAATAAATTTAGAATTAAAAAATGAAATGTAAATTTTGTAAAAAGCAGTTAATAAATTGATAAATTTTATTTTTGCACCCTGTGTTTAGCAATATGCTATAAATCTAGCTTATTTTTTACAAGATTTATATAGAAAATGATAATTTTTAGAGAAATGCATCTTAAATTATGGATAAATTATGCATTGAAGGAATTGGGGAGTGTGTGGTTTCAGATTGGTTACATTGGTAAAAAAAGTGATCAGCAAGCTCATTCCAGAGATCTCTAAGGGGCCCAAGATTCACCGGCCATGGGATTCGAACAAGCACCATAGTAGCCTATTGCTCATATGGACCACACATTATATGTTTTGATGTTTCAGCAAAGGATTGATGCTGTAGTAATCAGTATGTAAATATTCACTATTGTCCTGTATTTAAATGAAGAAGAACTAACAATTGAACAGGACAAATGTGATTTATATTTTGGAAATATGGGCATTTTCAGTGTAGTGAAACTTGATGTTTTGCTGTGTTGCAGAATGTATTTGCTAGTAATATATACACATAAAAGATTTTCTAGTCATTAAACAGTGTATTTTATGGATAATTGGCTCATTTAGAATAACACAGTTGATATAATTGTTGTTGTTGTTGTTGTAGCTGCTACAGCAGTTAAATTAGGTTAGGTTTATAATGTCTAAACTGCTATTTTCATGCAGGCATGCATTTTTCAGAACACAATATTTATATAAGCTCTCCTGTGTGAATTAGCAAAACTAGCCATTTATTAATTAAGACATTATTTTCTTTCTTTTTCAGATATTAGAATTACAGCATAAATGCCCCTTATATTATTTTCTTAAGCATGTACTAGTGTTGCATATTTTTTCAGACCATGCAGTTGCCAAAGCCTGGGTTTGAGTATATGACCTTACCTTATCCTGGTCAAGATCTATAGAAGGACTCCTTCAGCTCTGTTTGGCAGCAGCTTTGTCAGGACACATTGAGAAGGTAATAACTTATGTCTAGTTTGAAACTTCAGCTATTGGCGGTAGCGCCTCCCAATGCTCGGGTAATATTTGGTAGTTATTTTGATGTATTTCAGGAGAAAATTTCTCTAATTCTGACTATATTAAGACTTCTCAATGATTTAAAGTGGGGGACAGTATGTGTAATCTTTTTAAAGCCTTATTTGTGTGAGAGTTGGCTAATCTTACTTTGTCAGAAGACATAGCCCATGGTGATATGGTAACCTCTTTGCTAACCTTAAGATTACCTCTGTTTGTCTTTATTGATATCTTAAGCAAACAATGTAGGGTGTGTATGTTGGTTCTTTACTTTATTTACCATGGTATATAGGTAAAAATCATAATCAGTAAGTTTTATTACAATATTGAAGGAAAAAAATTGAAAAAAGCACATTTAATTGTGATTACTTGTATTTTAACCCAAAATTTCATGCTCTCATTTAAAGAAATTGAGTTTCTATTACAATTTTTAAGCAATAAGGTCTTATTCTTTCATAGAAGTAACTGTATGACATTAGCCGGTAACATTAAACTTTATTCAAAGAAAATCCATTTACAGAATCAAAAGATATGACAGAATTTGTAATATAAATTTTTGCGTAAAATTCTATTGGCCGAGCCTGACTTTTCGCATGAAGGTTCATATTTAAGAAATTGTACCGCATTAATGTAATTTGTTAGAGACATGTCAAACCTATATGACTGTATTTGTATAACACTAAATTACTAGGAAATGAGTATAAAGTTTGGCTTAACTTAAATTTTGGATTCATTTAGGTCTCAACCCGGTACGGAATTAGACCCAGCCCATTGTAGTCTAGAAAGTAGTTCTTTAAAATTATGAAATGGCCCAATTTAAGTCATCTCTAGTTAGATTGTTCATAATTAAAGTGTATTTATTGCATGTGTGTAGTTTTTGTGTGTTATATGATGACTTTAAAAGTTGTTTTTTGTGTATTCTCCAGGAACTCATTTGTTGGTGGAAGGATTAAAGATGTACTACCCACCAGCTGTCAGGAGTTTTTAAAGTGGTGAATTTAAACAGTGTTACAACAGAATGAAGATTTCTGAAAAAAGTAGATGGCTAACCTATTATATTTTGGGCATCATTTGACTTAGATAGTGTTAATGTTTAAAGTTGAAGACAGTATATAATTCATCAAGAACATTGGAATCCAGAATTAAACCTCAAATTTGACTGATTTACTATAGAACTAATAGTACGAAAATTCACCGGGCCGAGTCCAAGATAAGAAATGTCAAAAATGGGAACTGGTTGATGGATATGGATGAAACTTTGCATCAGTGTTGTGTTTATGAATAGAAGTCAGGAAAATAAAGGATTACTGACAGGTTTGAAAATTTTAAATTTTATTTCAAATTTTAAAATTTGACATTTTAAATTGGGACATATGTTGTTGTTGTTATCTCCCCTTCAAATGTAGATGTCTGCTACTGTGTCAGTAAGCAGGGAGAAGGGTACAGAGCTTTTGCATGAAAGATTAACCACATTTTATTGAATTAAAACTGTAAAAATAAATTTAGAATTAAAAAATGAAATTTAAATTTTGTAAAAAGCAGTTTATAAATTGATAAATTTTATTTTTGCACCCTGTGTTAAGCAATATGCTATAAATCTAGCTTATTTTTATAAGATTTATATAGAAAATGATAATTTTTAGAGAAATGCATCTTAAATTATGGATAAATTATGCATTGAAGGAATTGGGGAGTGTGTGGTTTCAGATTGGTTACATTGGTAAAAAAAGTGATTGGCAAGCTCATTCCAGAGCTCTCTAAGGGGCCCAAGATTCACCGGCCATGGGATTCGAACAAGCACCATAGTAGCCTATTGCTCATATGGACCACACATTATATGTTTTGATGTTTCAGCAAAGGATTGATGCTGTAGTAATCAGTATGTAAATATTCACTATTGTCCTGTATTTAAATGAAGAAGAACTAACAATTGAACAGGACAAATGTGATTTATATTTTGGAAATATAGGCATTTTCAGTGTAGTGAAACTTGATGTTTTGCTGTGTTGCAGAATGTATTTGCTAGTAATATATACACATAAAAGATTTTCTAGTCATTAAACAGTGTATTTTATGGATAATTGGCTCATTTAGAATAACACAGTTGATATAATTGTTGTTGTTGTTGTTGTAGCTGCTACAGCAGTTAAATTAGGTTAGGTTTATAATGTCTAAACTGCTATTTTCATGCAGGCATGCATTTTTCAGAACACAATATTTATATAAGCTCTCCTGTGTGAATTAGCAAATCTAGCCATTTATTAATTAAGACATTATTTTCTTTCTTTTTCAGATATTAGAATTACAGCATAAATGCCCCTTATAATTTTCTTAAGCATGTACTAGTGTTGCATATTTTTTCAGACCATGCAGTTGCCAAAGCCTGGGTTTGAGTATATGACCTTACCTTATCCTGGTAAAGATCTATGGAAGGACTCCTTCAGCTCTGTTTGGCAACAGCTTTGTCAGGACACATTGAGAAGGTAATAACTTATGTCTAGTTTGAAACCTCAGCTATTGGCGGTAGCGCCTCCCAATGCTCGGGCAATATTTGGTAGTTATTTTGATGTATTTCAGGAGAAAATTTCTCTAATTCTGACTATATTAAGACTTCTCAATGATTTAAAGTGGGGGACAGTATGTGTCATCTTTTTAAAGCCTTATTTGTGTGAGAGTTGGCTAATCTTACTTTGTCAGAAGACACAGCCCATGGTGATATGGTAACCTCTTTGCTAACCTTAAGATTACCTCTGTTTGTCTTTATTGATATCTTAAGCAAACAATGTAGGGTGTGTATGTTGGTTCTTTACTTTATTTACCATGGAATATAGGTAAAAATCATAATCAGTAAGTTTTATTACAATATTGAAGGAAAAAAATTTGAAAAAAGCACATTTAATTGTGATTACTTGTATTTTAACCCAAAATTTCATGCTCTCATTTAAAGAAATTGAGTTTCTATTACAATTTTTAAGCAATAAGGTCTTATTCTTTCATAGAAGTAACTGTATGACATTAGCCGGTAACATTAAACTTTATTCAAAGAAAATCCATTTACAGAATCAAAAGATATGACAGAATTTGTAATATAAATTTTTGCGTAAAATTCTATTGGCCGAGCCTGACTTTTCGCATGAAGGTTCATATTTAAGAAATTGTACCGCATTAATGTAATTTGTTAGAGACATGTCAAACCTATATGACTGTATTTGTATAACACTAAATTACTAGGAAATGAGTATAAAGTTTGGCTTAAATTAAATTTTGGATTCATTTAGGTCTCAACCCGGTACGGAATTAGACCCAGCCCATTGTAGTCTAGAAAGTAGTTCTTTAAAATTATGAAATGGCCCAATTTAAGTCATCTCTAGTTAGATTGTTCATAATTAAAGTGTATTTATTGCATGTGTGTAGTTTTTGTGTGTTATATGATGACTTTAAAAGTTGTTTTTTGTGTATTCTCCAGGAACTCATTTGTTGGTGGAAGGATTAAAGATGTACTACCCACCAGCTGTCAGGAGTTTTTAAAGTGGTGAATTTAAACAGTGTTACAACAGAATGAAGATTTCTGAAAAAAGTAGATGGCTAACCTATTATATTTTGGGCATCATTTGACTTAGATAGTGTTAATGTTTAAAGTTGAAGACAGTATATAATTCATCAAGAACATTGGAATCCAGAATTAAACCTCAAATTTGACTGATTTACTATAGAACTAATAGTACGAAAATTCACCGGGCCGAGTCCAGCAACAAACTCCCTGCAGCGGTTACTTCCCCTGATTAGTACAGTTACAGTAAAAGTAGCAAAGCGTGACGTAACCGCTGTGAGGAGTTTGCCGCAACAACACATCAGTTTATATCATAATTAATGCATATTATGGCCTCATTGACCTCTCTGGCATTATAAATTTACATTTAAACACACAATAAGAACAAAGCATACTTTAGAACCATTCATTTCACATATATAAGGAAACGCAACCGCACTGCATAATTGGTTATTTTCCCTAGGTCCGTACTACATACATAAAGTTGTTTAATTAAAAGAGAATATAAAAGAAAATATTAAAATGTTAAAATTAGGCTGAGACATGTCCATTTCTAGATAAGTTGAATGCGATAATGTAAAACAATGTGACATTATGCTCATATTTTTATAGTCGAGTTGAACTGACTATATATTTCAAAATATTGACTGTTAAAATAGTGATAGACCAACAGTTCATATTGGAAAATGTTTTGAATATAATTTAAATCTGCCTAAAATATAAAAAAGACTGCCCAACTTTTTTATGAACTGAACGTTACAGATAAATTCTAATGGTCATTTACGAAACATTCGTTTTGATCCATGCGTTGTTTATTGTTATTGTGAAATAATTTTTATTTTAAAAGGAACTATGGCAAAATAAAAACTTATTTTGACTGTCACCTATTTACTCATTTACACCCTTGGATGGGCATAATGTCACTTTAACTCATGAGTATAAATATTTTTTTAAAAAAAGATCAACAGGAAGTGTGGCATTCAATGAACGCATCCTCCAACAAAACCCAGCCAAAAAAAAAAACAACAACAACCGACGAACTGCCCAGCAGGAGACCAAAACAAAAACAGGAGTGGGTACACAAATTACATAAAACAACAATTAATGGAGATTTTAACTTCCCGGTTCAAATAGACTGAAGCTCAGTGATAACATCAAACGATGAGACGGCGTGGACAGCAGCTTGCACTTTTCAGTACAGTCCATAAACAGGCTCAAACTAAGCCTGCAACATTTTCAATGACATCGTTTTGGGCTTAATTTTTGATCCGGATTCCATTTTTAAAATAGAGAAAAAACAGAATCCCTAAAAAAACACAAAATGACAATGTTCCCATTTCATGAAAAGCGGCAAGCAACATGATAGTCAATTTTACCGTTTTGGACTTCTTGAAGGCTTCCGTTTGTTCTCTCCATGGTCTGAGGAGAACACACTGGCTTCTGCCAATAAGCAATGATATGATTCAAGACACAGATTGTTCAGGAACGCCATGTTCTTCGAATAGATAATTAAAAGATTCGCCCGTCCTGGCTTCGCTCTCGGACCTGTCTCTTTGTTCGTTGACGTGCTATAGGTGCCATATCGATAGTCCTGTTTGGGGACTGCGTTTAGTGCATGTAGCATTGTAGGTCTCCCTTGCTGATCTTTCTTTTAATATTTCAAATGGTTGACCTTGTCAAAGGTTTTAGTGAACTCTAGCATGATAAGATAGATGTATCTACTGTTGGCTATTTTTAGGCTAGTCCATCTACAAGCTCAATGAATTGTGTCTCACATGGCCGCCTTTCATAATTTATCTATGCCGTAACTCATAGAGGATGTTGTGGCTTTTAAAAATCCTTTTAGATGCGATGGTATGTTCTACACATATTTGGGATATCTCTCCCTGTATGCTATAATGAAAATCATATTTCAGATAAATGTACTGAATGTATTTTACTTGCATTTATAAAAAAGGCCAAATATTATCCTTGAAAAAAAAAGTGTTAAGGGGTATGGAAATTTTCCTCGACAGATAAACATTTAAACATTTTAAAAAGGATTTTCAGGAATATTCTTGTTGCGCTTTATACCAATAAAAATCATTGAAATAGTCTTTAATAAGAAATCTATGATGATTGGACAGACATTGATTATTATTACTTTAACCTAATCACATTAATTACAAAAAAAAAAAATATTGCCTCAACCATTCTCATCAAGTTACAAAATTATAATAATAAACACTCTGATGAAAATACAAATACAGATAAAAAATTGCCGTGAATATTCTAAAGCTCGGAGGATAGCCATGGCGTGATGTTTGGGGGAAGAAAGAGAGTGTGTTTTAGGAGGGGGTTGGGATAGCAACAAGATTATGGTGAATCTTGAAGAAAAGGGATCACCTAGCAATTATATGTTTGAGTTCTTATCTGCGGAGATTAAACGAATGGAGCATATCCGTAACGCTAGATAAAGCTTTATCCAACAGGCCGCTTTTCTTTGGACATGTTTGTGTTTAAATGCCAGCTAGTACTTCGAATTAATACTGAAGCTGGGGTCTGATTAATGGCTGTTAAGATTTGGACTTAATATATTGTGATTTATCTCTATGAACCTTATTGTTTGGTTGCTCGTTTATGAAAGTTATCCTTATTTGCGGCCGGCATGGATCCGGACCGGCCTGCGCGTCCGCTCGGTCTGGTTGGGATCCATGCTGTTCGCTTACAAACCCTATTACAAGTAGAGAAACTGTTAGCGAGCAGCGTGGATCCTGATCGGACTGCGCGGGTGCGGGGGCTGGTCTGGGTCCATGCTGGTCGCGGGCCCATTGTGTTGGTTTTGTCGTGACGCGGCTCATTTGTGTTCAGACCGGGTATGTCACGCGGATATAGGTCACAGACTACACGCGCATTAGTCTGTAAATATAAAAATAGGAGCGTTGCCTTACGTAACGCTTCATCGACATAACAAGACAAATTGAGATGATAATAAAAATCGTTCGGTGTACATTAATTTCGTTTCAATCAACTTTTCTCCGCCTATAAGTTTTTTTTATTTTATCATTTTTGAATCAATTTGTTATATTTGAATATAATAATTTTCTCACAATTTCTCGTAGCCAGAAGTTGTGTACAAAAGAAGAAACTTTAAATCAACTTTTCCTTTTCTTTATGAAAGGATCCTCACTTTTCTAAAATGCGATCTTTGCTAGCCTACTTTGTCCTATTTTTTACCCGAATTTAATTGTTTCATAATTTTTGAAATGTATCATGTTGTCACTTTTTGTGAACTGATGAAAAATAAAGATATTTTGACTTTGACTTAATAATTTACCGAGGTAAACAATTCTAGTTGTAATCCATGAAGGCAGTATTGAGTTATAACTTATAGGGTGTTGCCTTTTTGTGGATATATCTTGACATTTGAATTGGCTAGATTTTATGTCCAACTACAATTCAAATACAAACATGAAGCAATTATCATAGTATTGCAAGCAATCCATAAGTCCCCTACCGGTTAGAACCCCAGCAACATTCTGAAGGGCCATTGGCCATTCACTTATGTTTCTATTTTAAGTAAATTTGTTGAAAAAGTTTTTTTTTTAAAGTGATCACAGGAAACAGTTTTTATGTACAGACAGACAGACGGACTGAAGGACACTCTAAAGTTATTTTTTAAACATCCCTGTTATCAAAATATAACATTTTTAAAAGCAAAATTTTTAAAAAGGAGATAACTCTTGAAATAAAGATGCAAGATGTCATACATGATGTGAGTGTAACACAGAACAATTAGTAATGAAGGTATGGATAATGAATGTTTATTTTGAATTTGAAGTAAAGGAAAGTTAAAAGAACGAATAGGAAAAATAAAAAGTTTAAGGAGGAGATTATTCTGGAAATATGGATGCTAGATTTATAAACCTTGTCATAATTATTATTATGATGTGGGAGTTTGAAGAAAATCCTATCATGATTGAAGAAGTTGGAGTAAAAATTACCAATTTCTCGAAAAAAAGTCTAAGTTCAAGAGGAATAATTCTGGAAATAGTCTTGCTAGAGTATTGAACTTTCTCACAAATGTTGAGTGATAATAAGAAACATTTATATGAAGTTTGAAGTAGATACATTCAGAAAAAAAGAAGTAATTAAAAAAAAAAACAATATTTTTTTTCATGAAAATTTTAAGTTCAAGGGAGGTTATTCTGATAAATTTTGTCCTAGAGTTGTAAACCTTGTCACATATGATGTGGTTGATGACGAGCAACTTATATTTAAAGTTTGAAGAAATTATCTTAAGAAATAAAGAACTTATAGTGAAACAACTTAAAAACTAGAATAAGAAATCTTGAAATTCAGTCTATTTGTTGCCATAGCAACCAGAATTTTCAGCATAGGAAAAAAAAAGAAAAAGACGTGCATAATCTCCATACTGCCATCTATCCATATATTAAGTTTCATAAAAATATTTTCAGTACTTTTTGTGTTATCGCGGGATCCAGGTTATGTGTAAAATTTGCCATATTTTCAGTCTATGGTACCGTGTTAGCTTGGGTGGACTCGTACCTGCGACCTCGTAATTGTCGCGTCAGTGTTAATTCTACTGAATCGACTCCACGATTGCTGGAATGCAGTGTACCTCAGGGGAGCTGTCTTGGTCCGTGGCTCTATCTCACATATGCGGGAACCCTATTTGATGTGATACCACCATCCATATCTGTGTACGGCTTTGCTGATGACCACATTGCTAGTCAACGCTTTCGACCAACTTCAGTGACCAATGAACTTAACGCTATAAAGCAACTTGAAGACAGTGCTGTAATCATCAATGACTGGATGAATGCCAATAAACTCAAAATGAACACCATTATGTTTGGTAGTAAAGCCCAACTTGGTAAATGTTCAATTAAAGAAATTGATATCGCCGGTGATAAAATTCAAAATGTCAGTGTCATAAGATACTTAGGTGCCTACTTAGACGAGGGCCTAAGATTCTCAACACATGTTAAGACCAAGTGTAGAACTGCTATGTTAAATTATTTGAGAATAAAGAGCATTCGCAAATAACTGACTCAGGACGCCACAAAAATCCTAGTATTGTCGCTTGTAATCTCACATTTGGATTATTGCAACGCTATATTGTTTGGCATTTCAGAAAGTGAGTTACAGAAATTACAGCGTGTCCAGAATATGTGCGCTAAACTTGTTTTGCAACGCGGAAAATATGATAGTTCCAAAGACTCTTTGTTGGAACTGCATTGGTTACCAATTAAAGCTAGGATCAATTTTAAAATACTATGTACAATGTATAACTGTTTTATGGGCAATGCTCCGGTTTATCTAGCAGAACTGTTACACAAGCCTGTCATAAAAAGACCAAATCTCAGATCTGTTGATAATATGGATTATTGTTTTGCTGTCCCTTTAACAAAAGGAAAACATTTGACGACAGAAGTTTTAGTACCGTTGGTCCAACTCTCTGGAATAAATTGCCTCTGTATATAAGACAGTCTTCGACTTTGGACATGTTCAAGAAAAATGTCAAAACCTACTATTTTAGAGATTTTTACGCATTGTTTTAAGATTGTGATTGGGCTGTAAACTGATAGAGATGTGGAAATGTGTTTGAAATTTTACTGAAATAACCATTAATTTTTATTTTCTTTAAAATTATTTTTTATTGTTATTTTCTATAACTATTCTTTCTTTTTTTAAAGTTTTTAATACTTTATATTTTACACGGCTGATATCTTTAACATATTTTTTTTGTAGTTCATTTGCCATGCATATGTGTTGTTTTTTATCTATATGTACATACTTTTATTATCCTTTTGTACAACGCCATTGAATATGTATATAGAAATAGGCGTTTAATTAAATAGAACAGTTTCAGTTTCAGTCTATTTGTTGCCATAGCAACCAGAATTTTCAACATAGGAAGAAAAGAAAAAGACGTGCATAATCTCCATACTGCCATCTATCCATATATCAAGTTTCATTAAAATATTTTCAGTACTTTTTGCGTTATCGCGGGATCCAGTTTTGTGGACGGACGGACTAACGGACGGACAGACGGACGGACGGAGGGTAAACCTAAAGTCCCCTCCGGTAAACCGGTAGGGGACTAATAAAGCAGACGGAAACAGAACGCATCTTCTTATCTCTTTATTGCATTACTGCATTACCGAAATCGTGTTGACTTTTGTTTAGAAGGAGATTTTCCTAAATTTCCTTTCATTGCAGTGCAGACTTTAACTACCTGTGATCATCAGAGAGGCTGCATTGTTTTTTAAAACGACATTACTGTAATAAGGCTAGTTTACTACAAAATGACAGGTTTCCAGTCAATCACTTATTCAGCCTATTGATTCTAAACGTGATACGGTAGAAACAGGGTCAAATTTGCAAACACTACAGTTGCAGCCGCAGTGCAAAATCTGGAACTCGCACCCGCTCATTTTTACTGATTGCTATTCACGAAAAATATAGCCATTCATAAAGCATATTATATTCAAAATGACAAGTGAATAAAACATACAGGAGATTTGGAATATTTAATAAGATGATCAACACAACATTCAAACTATGTCATTTTTTTTCTCATGTAACAAACAACATCTGTCACCAAGCAAAAGTGATTACTAGAATAACATACAACATAAAACAGTTAACAGTTAAATTCCTGAGATTGACTTACGGACAGTTAAATAAATTTGGATTTCCTCGTAGAAGACTTTGTACAATAGCCATATATTTTCATAATGTAACACTAAAGAAACAAGTCTGTACATGTCGTATTTCACTTCTTTCAACACTAATTTATCAAAGTATAAGATGTCTTATCCAGCATGTCTGTCATCTTGTTTTTCACGATCTCTCAATGTTTGTATCAGAGATAAAACTATGCTAAAACAACAAAATAGGTATATATTTTAAATTTACAAACATCTACCTTCCTATGAATTGTCACTATCATGCTAAAGCTAAAATCATGCCCGTGAAGGAGTCAGTAAATACACGTCACTAATAACCAACGTTCTTAGCGCTATCTAATAATGACGGAAATAAAACAAAGCGAAGATCATCACAAAAAGAACGCAGAATTTGTGAAGCCAGTGTCCGAGAAAGTACGACAAGCTTCTATGATCGTGGACCACATGCGGGGCCTCGAGGGCGAAGAAGATGAGGCTCAACCAGAAAGCCAAGATGGCGGCATCCTCCCAGTTTTTAATGGTGAAGTATTGCCTGGTAAAATAAAGAAAATATAAATATTTAATTCTGTTATGAATATAAATTGCATTGACATTTGATTCAAGTACACGACAAAAATCAATTCATGCAAGATCTAATTATTCACATTCATCTGAACTTTTACATTCAAGAACAAACTGTATTCTGAATGTGTTTTGTTTCTTCAGACAGACTCCTATCTATGCTTGTGTTAAAGATTTAAACCATTTGCCACGATAATTTTTCAGCAATGAAGAAACTGGTCATAATCATTTAAACAATTCATCACTTTCACCGAAAGAGACATCGTTCTGTTAGAGAACGATTTTAAGTAATTTGCTATTTAAATGTTTGATCGAAAATTCATTTTGCATTTAGGTTTAATTGTTCGTACATGTATGCAATGTTTATTTATATAGATCTACTTATATAGCCATTAAAGTTATATGTTTTCTCTCTAGTCATTGTATTTATGTTAACCTACAACCGGCTAGGATTTCAATGGTCTGATCATAGATAATCTCAACAGGATTCAAAATAAATGTATAATATTGAAATTATTATCACTAACGGCAAAACCGGTCCTGATGAATAGTACTCTTGATTGAGAATTCATTTGCTGCGAGATGGCAATTATGCCGGGTAAAAATAGCTCTGTATAAAAGAATTGTATATAAATTGTTTCTATAAAATGACCGAGTGGTCGTAGAACGATAACGGCACATTAATGTACATGTATCTATATATAAGAATAGGCCTATTTACCCCATGATCCATTTCAGTATCACGACAAGAATAGCTTGGCAGACGATGGCTGAGAGCAAGTAGCGTTCCCCTATACTCCTTCCCCAAGACGAATGATGGTTGTAGAAGAAGAAGCTAACAAGCTCTCCCAGCACAGCCGCAATAACCATAGCAACGTTGAACGAAATGTGGAAGTCAACCATCTTGAAATTTTATTTTCTTAACACAGCTTAACCTTGTAGTATATATTACACTGAAAAAGAGAAAATATTATATATCTTTAGATAAAATAGAACACGATAACGTATACATTACACGGTAGTATCATTACTACCATTATGATATAATGGGTTGTGCAAGTGATTCATTTGTTACATTTTTTTGCAACATAATAGAAGAAAAGTGGGTATGGGTGCGTTAACCCGAGTAGGGTAGTTGTTAGAGCTGCTAACGTCTAGGTTTTGAGTTAGAATTTGCAACATTTTGAGCACATATTTTGGTGTATGACTTATTTCTCGAATATTTTTAAGTTTGTCAAAAAAAAATGATAAAAATGCCTTTTTCCAAGATTCGAACAAGGGTCTCTACACATATGTGACTTTCAAGGATTAAAGTTAGGGTCTCTATACATACGCAGCGAACGCTGATATAACGCTGTGGCATATATAAATATAACATTGTTAAAGTTCAGGTTGTAAAAGATTTAGGCGAATTATAGTGTACTTTTATATAAGACACCCATATTTGCCAATATTGACGTAAACAGATAATGAAAATAATGGCGAACTCGAGTTATAAAACTTGTAACAAAAGCATATATACATGTATAGAGAACAAGTACAATTAAATTTCGATACTACTTTCTCACGCAAATACAGCACTATCGTACGTCCATAATTACACTAACCTAAACTCGCAAAATATTTAAGAAAAACATTGAAGGATATCGATATAACTAAAATGTTATATATTTTCATATATCCAGCGGTAGACACATAAAAAATTTTGTCAAATAAAAAATCTTTAAAAGATAAAATATTAATTATGATACATTGTTAATATTGTAAAACAGTTTGTTTTATGACAGGGAAATACAATAAATAATGGGCCTTTTTGTTTCTTACATTATTCAATATGGATGTGAAATATTAAATATTAAAATGCGCATGTCTGTGTTACATTGCATGTAGCAGTAAGCACATTATGCTTACTGACATGAAGTGTTTTGCGTTACATACTTTGCAATATAATAATTCAGAATGAATTCAATTTTATTTGCCATCAATTTTGTGTTACATAAAATGGCCAACAGAATAAATATATTGAAACCGTTTTAGAATATAAAAAACTTCTTTGAACTGATTTGAGAAAATTCGGTCAGTTTTTACCAAAGTATTTCGTCAGCACAATCTGACTGATAGTTTAACCCAGCACACTTTTTCCACAAAACCAACATAATGGGTTTGCGACCAGCATGGATCCAGACCAGCCTGCGCATCCGCGCAGTCTGATCAGGATCCATGCTGTTCACTTTTAAACCTTTTAACAAGTAGCGAAACTGATAGCGAACAGCATGGATCCTGATCAGACTGCGCGGATGCGCAGGCTGGTCTGCATCCATGCTGGTCGCAAACGCACTATGTTGGTTTTGTAGTGACGCGGCTCAATTAACGTATCACATTTCACGCAAATTGACTTTCCACACAAAGTGACCCAGGGCACACGAATATAGGCGCGTTTACAGAAATTCTGGTGCTTATCAGAAAGGTATAGAATGTTAATCACTATATCGACATAGAGATTTTAAGTGTTTCCATGGTTTCGATACCTCATCATTTCATATAAAAATAAATCAAACAGCTGACAGTTCTTCAGTATTATCACCTAAAAAGCCAGGTTTAATACTCTGTCGGTTAACACTTGATAAAAGTCGTCCTTGAAAGTTTTATACATAAAAAACTCTTAATACTCAATGTAGAAAAAATGACAAAACGCTTGAGTAATTGAACCGAATAGCCAACAGTTGGCGAAAAAATGTGAGACTTTACAGCGTACTTGAATATGCAATGTACCACATCCGTTCATGTATAAAACGCTTTTATTTGTTTATTGTTCAAATGTTACCAGGGCATTACATTGTGTACAAAGGACGTTTCTCAAACAAAACTGTCCGCCTTTAAATACAAAGTTTAAACATCACAGTCAACATTGAAACAGCTGTCTTTTTAAAATAATTCGTCCCTATGTATACGTCAATCTCACTCGTTCTACATACATTTGTTATTCATATATGCTATGTCTTTTACACGGTAATACTGTGAAAATACCTCTCCGTGTGAAACTATTTGTTGGAATCAATCTAGATTTCTACGCATAATGACCACTATTTGACCCGATTCTTAAACAATATATCGACCTTGCAGAATCATGTTATATCAACTGTATTATTTTCAATAATTAAGCGCGTAATTGGTGCGCCGTATTCTGTAAGATTAACATTGCTGCATTGCGCCAAAATATTACCGCTCTTTGTTAATCATATTAATGCTGAATACAAAAATCTTTTTACTTTAAGCGCATAACAAAACTTTGATGTTTATAAGCATGTTAAAACCTAAATCAGAGAACAAAGTAAACAAAAAGCCAAAAGTATTACCTTTCTTTTGTGACCGATCCACAACCAAAGTGCAGAGCTTGTATTATTGTGTTACAAATTTTCGTTTTATTTGCCGAACAGAAAATCGATGAATCAGTCGTTTGTTTATAGAGGACGCTACGAAAATAGGTCAGTTGGAGGCGTGTTGCGCTAGTTTAACTCTGCTGGAACCAGAATCTTAAGGCCACGAATAAAATATATTTGGTTAACGTATCTTGTTGCTTACATTAACAAGAAAATATTACATACATTCGTATGTAATATAGGTACGATTGCATACTACTTTTTGTGAAGACTTTATGTTTGCTGAATTAAAGGTGTAATGTAAAATGAACAAACATGTCATGAGATATCTTATATCTTTAAACATTTTCATGGAATGTGATTAACGTATCACTATATTAAAGTTGCATGCCTTCAGATGAGAAAAATGATTACAAGGAAATCAAAATATGAAAAGAAAATCCACTGTCAATTGACTGCTTTGAAGCATAATCACAAAATAAAATTACAGGAAATTAAAAACCTTTTTAATACACTTAAGGTAGAATTTCATTGTAAATCATAGTTAAAGATTTGAGATATGATTATTTATTCATATTAACCTCATTATTGGTTATATATTGATAAAAAAACCCCGAAAGACACAGTTTGTAAATATTCATTACAATAAAATATGAAAAAGGTATACGCGCCGAGGTTACCTATAATTAAAATTCCCGCGCTAAGTCGCGGTGGTGCTCGGGATAATCTATTTGATACTTTTTAACGATACGAATCCTCGATACTGTATATATGGCAGCCATTTTATCGATTTACTCTTTGCACACTTTTTTCTCTGCTGGACGATACGAATCCTCGGACAGTTTATCCTGCCGAAAAGATATGAAAAAGATACTTGCAATTTCAAAGTTTGCTGGCTACATAAAGATTATCGATTTACTCTTTGCACACTTTTTTCTCTGAGACTAAACCTATTGTAAAAACAAGTAAAATGGTTTCCTGCGGGGAACATATTAATGATATAAAGATATTTCATTTAACTATTTTCAACATTGTTTGGGGGGGGGGGATAAATAAACGTTGGTTAATCAGGAATAAAGTTGACAATAATCGATCAATGTAGAAAAAGGTCTTTGGAAACTGGTGACCGTTGATGACCGAAGAAGGTCGAACATAAAACAATTATTTCTTTTTAAGAACATGATTAAATAGGCTACCATTTTATTGAAAATTCCCGAGCAAAATATAAAATAAAGTAAAACACACAAGTCTTCGCAGAAAAATTATCTCTATTTATTATGCAGATTGCCCACTTACGAATATTTTAATTTTGTAGATTTTCAAGTATAAAAAACAATTTATTGTTTTGTAACATTTTGAGATACCATATTAAAGAAAAATTGATAATTTTTCAAACACATCATTCAAGTTTTTCCACCTTAAAGGGTAAAAATAGTTATGGAAAATTAAAAATTATCACGTTTAATAGTTTTTTTTTTCTTAATTTAGGTTGTAATTCTGACTGATTTTTCCCTTTGGGGATTATCCGTAACGTACCGGCAAACGGTATATAGCCAGGTTTTCGAAAAGGTCAATTAACCAATCATGTACGGTTTACAGATCACATGCTCCTCCATGTACCGAAAACAGGTCACGTGCTCCTCCATGTCTCAAAAGTTAAACGCGTACCAATACCCTGCGGTCTCCAGACCGCATATCCTGCGGTCTCCAGACCGCAGGGAATAATACTATGACCACAGCAGATTTCGTACATAAAATATGCTTTCTTACACACATTATGTTTTAATTTTGAAAACGGTTGATATAAAACATTTAACAATTTGTTGCTTTTGACAAGTTTTCATTAATTATTTTAAACCGAAGTCTTTGGCACAACAAAAATATTTTAGCACGTGTATTAAACCATGGGAGAAACAAATGAAATAAATTTTCAAGTAAACGGTACGTAAACTAGCAGGTCTTGTTAGATTTAATGTGTAATAAATTCGGTTGCCGCTTTCAATAGGAAAAATAAATTAGAAAATATAATTCGTATGCTGTAATAAGTTTTTAAATTTCTGACAAAATTAATATCAATCTGTGTTAGATAACAGGCCAAAATCAAAATTCACCCTATTCCTGTTCAGTGCCCAGCGTGTCTTTCCTCGTTCTACCTAATAATGACCAAGAATGACAGGAACCCGGCCAAAGTTGACTAATCTGTCAAAGATGTAATATGTGGTTTTGTATGCGAGTTTATCATGTTATTATTTAAAAGAATATTCGGAAAAGTTTGTTGCAGATCTAATAAAAACAATGACCTCTGGAGTGTCAACAGCCCTAAATGTAGGCCAGTCTAATTACAGTAAGACACCCTTTTGGTATATGTTAAATACTCTTTATTTACAATGATTATTTTGATATTTATCAAAGTATTAATTAACTAACATATTGTCTCACTTACGGGAAGTAACTGCGATTGTTTTATTATACCATTACACATTGAATTATCTCCCTTCTATAAAAGAGAATATAGGCCACTTCTATGTCTAAATTTAAAGATAATTCTGCTCCGTTTAAACAGATTTATTTCTGTATGAATTCATAGTGTATAGTTTCAATCTACCACTTTATGCCAATGCATTCAAAGAAAGAAAAAAATATTGCCAACAAAACATATTAAAATATTACAGATGGATTTGTACTTGCCCCTTGTCAAACTACCTCAGGGAGACAATTCAAATCTAATGGTGTCATTGAACGTGCATAGTTACTCTCCTTAGATTATCATGGATCGAGAAAAAATGTAAAAGTTTTCACTTTTAACAATAAACACAATAGATAAATCTTTATCTGTGATATATAGTTGTCTTGATGTAATAAGATCGACCTCTACAATGTTGATGGCAGGCAATAGTAACCACAGAAAGACTGATCCTAAAAGTTCACTTGTTTTTATATGCTCAGGTGAGCTTAAAAGGTTTGTATGGTGATTGCATAGGTATGAAAGTACCCTCCACAGAGCTTCATTTAGCAGAGCAGACTGGCATTTCTACCAAGATACTTTCTGAAGTTTCTGATCTATTCAGTATCTTACTGGCACCAAAAAACTATATGTTATAATGAAAATACAAATTTGAAAATATACACTATTGTTTACCAATTCAAATGTAGATAAGTTGGCAACTTATTGAAAGTACATGTTACTATAAGATCATTAAAAAAAAACTCAAAAAGTGTTAGTTCGATATAATTTTAAATATAAATTTGCATTTCATTACCTTGTAGAAATGCCAGGAGCAATTTCTAAAGAAATTATTGTTAAGTTTTAAATGAATACAGTCGAAACTGTCTTAAGCAGCCAGCCAAGGGATGCAGTCATTTTGGCTGCTTAAGACAGGTGGCTGCTGAATGGAGGATCCAGTTTTTATCCAAATAAATTATTCATTTCTTTTTAAAATAAATCTGATTTAAGTATAAATAAACCAGTCTGATTCATCATCAGTTCAGGGTTTTTAACAATTTACAAAAACGTATGCTTTTATGGTTTAATATGTACCACAATCCTTCCAACATACAGATAAACAAACTGCACTCACGATTTTTATGTCAATAATTGAAACTATATTTTTAATCCCATAAAAATATCTTCTTGCAAAAATAATTTTAAAATGCGTATTTTTTTTTTTCCAACAAAAAAAGTATGACAGTTTCCTTTTTTCTAAAAACTTTTGATCAATAGAATAATTTGTGTTACACATCATCTAAGTGTCGTCCAACTTCCTTTTTGATGTTTCGGAATTTCGAAACAGCAACGTCTACAGGTTTGTAAACATCAAAGAATTTCCTTTGAAGAGACCGCTAGTTACCTCTTAGAGGTCATCTAGTGTGTAAAAACTTAATGGGGTGTGATTTAACAGTGACCTCATTATATTCATGCAATTTTTTATTTTCACACATGGTGAAAGTGTTTTTATGAATTTATTACTGAGGAATTTAAAGAACAATCGGCGATGTAATTCATTTTCATTTCTTTGGTAAGTACCATGTACGCACAAAATTTATCTGAAAATCGGGATAAACTGAAAATTTTCTTTCTGCCATCGACAATTGATTTTTTCTTCTTTCTTTTTTTCTTAAAAATCGGTAAATTGAAAAATAAAAAACTAGCGTACAGTAACTCAAAAGAACGAATTGCAAGTGCGTTGAGACGTTCCAAACGTTTGTAATTACGACACGGATGAAAGCAATTATGCAAACTTCTTAAAATGTTGTGGTTTGGTGTTAATATCTAGCACTGACAAGTAGCTTTTGTTAATCCGTGACACGTGTCATCTTTGAAAATAAAATGACAGAAGTTTGCCGGGCCGTTTCAACCTGGCTGACCAGCAGAAGATTGCATGGCCGTTTCACTAGCTGACCGCTTAAGATGACCGACTTTAAGATTCGGGAAGCATTTTAGGTGACCGTTGACCGCGGACAGCAAGGTGACCGTTGAACAGATGTATAAAATAGAGTGGTTTTCGTCGGGAGCGTCACAAAATGGCCGTTAAGGTCAGGTGACCGCCGATAAGAGGTGACCGTTAGTACAGTTTCGACTGTACTTTCAATAGCTGAGCCTGTGTATATCAACCTTGCACAGTTTTTTTTTCAATCCATAATTCAGTTAAAATCTATGCATGTTATTAATTTTGAATAGTGACCTATTATTATGATCTCCAAAACATGTGTTAAATTTAAAGTGAATATTTTTATTGGCAGTTATGGAGATTGATCTTGCATTCAAAACTATAACATAAACCAGGAATATTCTGTCATGAATGAGTTATGGACCTTAGAAGTAAATCTAGAATCAATATTTAGAAAACTTGTGTGAAGTTTGAATAGAATTCCTTCAGTGGTCGATGAAGCATGAAGTTGGACTGTGTTATTATGTATGTAACTATGGCCCAATTATTCAGAAGTAATCAAGCTAAAAACAAAGAGAACAAAAATTTTCTATAATTTATCACACACATCAATATATAAACTATTAACAAATTTCAGTATAGTTCTGACAGTTCTAGTTTTCAAACTTTGAATAGTCATTTCTATTCATTTTACTAATCTGTTACAAAAGAAAATGTGAATTCTTGTTTAATAAAATGCAACTTGTAGAAATCATAGATATTATATCCAGACCGATGTAACTGCTTAACTGTTCAAAATTGATCATTAAATTTCCACTACAACAAATTAATGTTATTTTTGGTATATCAAATGTCTATTGTTTTCCATAGAAGCCCTCTCCATTAATGTTATACCCAACGCCTGGTAACTTTGGCCCTATTCTTCCTTGTGAACTTGTTATATTTCTGAAAATAAAGATGACATTCATGAATTGAATATAGCATACATTCATGAGAAAGAAAACACATTTTTGTTGTCATACCATGCCATGATGCAAACAAAATGGTGTCAGACATTGAATATGTGAACACCGTGCACAAACTAACCTAAGCTTGTATCCATTATAGTAAATCCATATAAATTTTAGTGAAGTAAGAATTAAGGAAAAGGCCATGAAGAACAAAATGCAATAGTTAGTTTTAGAAGTTAGTATATACATACTTTTATGAATCACAAAAAGTAAAACATATGCAAAAAAAAAGTTCTGCAAAGCCATCTACTATGTGTCCCATCTACTATGAGTGATATGGATTTTATTTCACAGATAAAACAGAAAGTGAAAAAGAACATAATGTCACTTTTAAACAGCATGTAACTGTATAATTTCATACCCTTTTCCAGATTCTATTGCCATTGTTGTACTGCCAGTATATATATGAACTGGGGGTGATTCCTCTCTTCTTCCATCTCTAGTATAGTAGTAATTATCTGATAATTTATGTGAAGGACCATCTGGCAAAATTGGTGGTGGCATTGACCTTGAAAATGTAAATTAAACATGTGTAAAGTTATGCTGCTACAAACTCCAAAATGAATTAGGTAAAATCATAACTTATAATGACACAAAGCCCACACACATGTAATAGAGCAAAATAACGGCCCCTGTAAACACAAAAAGATACTTAATTCTAAATCCAAAGGTCTCAAAAACTACTAATTGAAACTAACATCTTCAAATACACAGAGTACCCCAGAAAGGAGCAAATTTAAACAAGTTCAGTACAATATTATTCATTATTTTCATACCATGTTGTAAGTCACCTGTATAATTAATTATATATATAAAATCAATCTGAAAAATAGAAGTGATAGCAAACATCCATACCTTAGCACAAGGTCATCTGGCATTCTCAGACCATTTTTAACGTGTCTCTGAAAAAGAAGAAAACAAATTAAATACTTTAATATTAAAGCAACTTGCCTTCAGATGATAAAATGAAAACAAGGTTGTCTGTAAGATAGTGCACCCAACTTTTCTCAGTGCTTGACAGTAGAAAAGAAGCATAACTCTGTACAGGGTTCAAACAGAAATCTATAAACTAAATACAAGCACATTTTTATGCCTTTAAGGCTAATTTTGCATTTTCAAGGACATGTCCTGCGATAAATTTCCTGTAAACAATCCAAGTTTAAGCAATGACTACACATATTTCTATAAAAAAGCACAGTGTATACTTTAGGCACTTTATCACAGGCATTATCCTGCATTTTTATTTGTGGAAAATCCTTTTTTCATTGCTTCTCAGTGCACCATGACTTCCCCCCATACTATCTATTTCAATTATGTTCATGCATACTGGCCATTACCCAACAATGGGCCTTTCAAACATTGCATGATTTTATACCAATTGATAATCTAAAAGCCACTTCAACAGGAATTAAAATTTTCCCATTCTTAGACTTTCCTAACAAATTGTTTACTCATGAAAACCAATAATGTTAAAATTTGATATTTTAAGTCTGTTGTAAGTCCCAGTGACGCCAACATAAGGGTGAGATCAATTCAGATGCAGGATTTTCACACAGTTTCAAAAATCATTTTTAAAATGTGTGTGATCTTTGATCAAGTAGTGTGAATCTCGCATCCTAGAATGGACACCGACTCAGTGAAAGTGACTAGGGCAGTAGCTAATAAAGTAACCTTAACTAGAATATTGGTTAATAGTACAGCAGTCCTAGTGAAACTTGAAATGATCTTACACGACACTAGGTCCAGTGAAGATATTTTACAGAACCTTGGTGACCTAAAAAATTTTGTATAATTTTTCCCATTTGAATTATAATAATCATTATGGAGAAGTTTTTGGGGACAAGGAGAGGTGCATACAAATTGCATCTTTGGAAGTGTCAATATTCCATTTAAAATACTTATAAGTTTTAAGATTGTATACTATTTTACGACACTCAGAGCTCCAGATAATTATTTTGCCAAGGGGTTTTTACCCCTCAAAATCTAAAGTGAGGGGTAAAATGCAATTTCTGAAAAACTTAAGGGGTAAAATCTGTCAAAAAAGCATCTTGCGTTTTTTATATAAACAAATTAAACTTACTTTTTTGTGTCTTTTTTATTTTCTTTATTTAGAAAAACTTAACAAACTAGAACTATCGCTGAATGCGATTCATACCCCCACCAATGTCCTTGACAGAAGACCACTTTGAAAGGTGGTTAAGGGAATAACTTATGTGGCACAAATACATAAAAAGAAATTACCTCTGGTGAAAAAAAGACTAATTGTACAGGTAATAGTATAAATATATATTATCAAATCATGTTCGAAACAGTTACAAATAACCTTTCATTTTCCCAATGTATTAAACATTTTATTTATAAGTCAATTTTTGACCTTCAAGTGTGGCCTTGACCTTAATCTGGCACAAGGGTAAGATGGGTTTTGCACATCACCCAGTTTGGTTGAACATTTGAGTAAAGTTTGAAGTAAATCCTTCAATTGGTATAGAATTTATAGAGTAGACACAATATATTGTCTAGTATTGGTTGTATGTAAATTTGAAGACTTAAAAAGGGGCATAACTTTGCCAAAATGCAATACAGAGTAATGAAACTTGACCTGCATATCTTATTTGCCACACCTCATATATCTTTTAAGTTTCAAGCAAGTGCCTGCGCTAGTTTCAGAATCATTCAAGTACATGTTAAAATTTAAGAACATTTTCTAAGTCAATTTTTGACTTTCAAGTGTGACATTGACCTTTAGCCGGCACAAAGGTGACATGGATTCTGCACATAACCTTGTTGAGGTGAAAATTTGAGTAAAGTTTGAAGAAAATTCTTCCATTAGTATAGGATTTATAGAGTGGACACAACATATTGTCTAATATTTGATTGTATGTAAATTTGAAGACTTAAAAAGGGGCATAACTTTGTTAAAATGCAATACAGAGTTATGAAACTTGAACGAACATCATATTGGAATTATGACCCTTCAAAAATATTTTAAGTTTCAAGCAAATACCTTTTCTAGATTTAGAAATATTCAAATAAATGTTACAATTTTAGAATATTTTTATTAGTCAATTTTTGACCTTCAAGTGTGACCTTGACCTTAAGCCAGCAAAAGAGTGACATAAGTTCTGCACATCCCCTGGTTGAGATGAACATTTGAGCCAAGTTTGAAGAAAATCTTTCAATTAGTGTAGGACTTACAGAGCGGACATGACATACTGTGTAATATTAGATTGTTTGATATTTGACCTTCAATTGTGACCTTGACCTTGAGCTGACACATGGGCAACATGGGTTCTGCACATCCCCTTGTTGAGGTGAATATTTGAGTCAAGTTTGAAGAAAATCTTTCAATTAGTGTAGGACTGACAGAGGGGACACAACATACTGTGTAATATTTGATTGTTTGATATTTGACCTTCAATTGTGACCTTGACCTTGAGCTGGCACATGGGCAACATGGGTTCTGCACATCCCCTTGTTGAGGTGAACATTTGAGCCAAGTTTGAAGAAAATCTTTCAAGTAGTGTAGGACTTACAGAGCGGACACGACATACTGTGTAATATTTGATAGTGTTTGATATTTGACCTTCAATTGTGACCTTGACCATGAGCTGACACATGGGCAACATGAGTTCTGCACATCCTCTTGTTGAGGTGAATATTTGAGTCAAGTTTGAAGAAAATCTTTCAATTAGTGTAGGACTTACAGAGCGGACACAACATACTGTGTAATATTTGATTGTTTGATATTTGACCTTCAATTGTGACCTTGACCTTGAGCTGGCACATGGGCAACATATGTTCTGCACATCCCCTTATTGAGGTGAACATTTGAGCCAAGTTTGAAGAAAATCTTTCAAGTAGTGTAGGACTTACAGAGCGGACACGACATACTGTGTAATATTTGATAGCGACAAAGCGAATCCATTATAGCCCCCCCCCCCCACATTT
Source organism: Ruditapes philippinarum (assembly GCF_026571515.1). Taxonomy (NCBI): domain Eukaryota; kingdom Metazoa; phylum Mollusca; class Bivalvia; order Venerida; family Veneridae; genus Ruditapes; species Ruditapes philippinarum. Next base: position 11,081 of record NW_026855146.1, on the reverse strand, counting down.
TGTGGTGGGGGTATAATGAAATACTGATTCAATGTGAAACAATACAAAACATGCTCTGTAAAGTCAGATTTCCAGACTTTACTGGAACTAAAGTTTAGGACACACAACAAAATTATCAGGGCTTCCATTTTCAAGATTTGGAAGTCAAAGACTTCAAAATCTCTGATATTGGAAGTCACATTTTATAAGTTAAGGAAGAAAAGTATTAGATTTTGAAAGTCATAAGCCAAAATGAAGGAGTAAATGACTCCCAAACTTCCACTAGTGGAAGCCCTGAAATTATTATATTCTAGGAGTCAATATTTTCTTTCTTTATTTCTGTTGGCATGTACCTTATCTTGTTTTGTTTTTTGTTGCAGCAACAAAAGTGAAAGAAATTAAAATATTAAAATATATTTTTGTTTATATTGAGGCATAAGCATGACAATAGATGCCTAAAAAACTTAATACTATGTTAACTCCTACGATGAATATCTGGCACAAATTTTATCAATAATTTCACAGGTTGATCTACGGGAGTTACCTCCCTTCTGTACTTCCTGCTACTTTCGTTTTTAACATGCCTTGTTGACGACACTCAAAGCAATAAAATAGAAATATATTGATTTTTATGCTCAAAACATCCTCTTTCTAAATATGAAATGTCTACACTTCAATTCTTTCACGCTTAAATTTTGACATACAAGCGTATTTTTATTTTGTTGTGCGTAACTTTGACGCACAAATTTTAAAAGTGATGCGTATTTTAGATTTTCTATGCGTATTTTACGCTTATACGCATGCTATCTGGAGCTCTGGACACTGTATAAGTAAATCGAGCTCGCTTTGAGGCTTTGCCTTTTTATAGCGAGCTCGACGAGCTGGCCCAAAGGGCCTGCTGGCAAAGCGAGCTCTACGGTAACGCGAGTACCTGCTAAGTGATGGTTTTGAAAACTTTCGTTCGAAGTACCGAATTGGACACATAGCAACTTTTTGAATTACAAGATAACGATAAAAGCCGATGTACTCTGATTGAAAACGGAAGTGTAGACTGGTATCCTGTGCACTTAAATGGGAACCATAATAGAAAGGGGGAACCAGAATAAACGGAAGCAGTGTATAAAAAAACAAATGAAAATTTTAAAATGGAAAATGTAAAATGAAAATGAACGATAATTTTAAACTATCTTTATACGGTAAAAGAAAATCGAGCTCGCTTTAAGCCTTTGTCTTTTTCATATGGGGAAGTCAAAGGCCGGGTCCGTGAAGCGGGCCCGGGCTTTGGCTTGCCCGGCTATAGACTACATGTGTATATTTAAAAGAAAATCAAATAAAAAACAATTAAAAAATACATAGAATTCTATACCTATCAATGAAATTTTCAGTGTCAGTTCTAGTCGGGTGGCCCCATTTTTTATGTAATTCAATGATAATAGGCGGGGTATTCCGATAACGGACAATCGCAACTTTTCGGACAAACAATAATCGTCGAGTATTCCGAGTGAAAACGGAAGTGGTGCATATAATACTGAATGACACCTTTAAAACAGAAAAAAATAACTAATTTTTTAACCGACTTCCCCGTTCATAGGCTTTGCCTAATTTCATATTATTATTATAACATGTAGGAGTTTAACTGCAAAATCAGCTGAGGAAACAAGGATGGCATATTAGAAAGATTGCCATAAGAAAACATGTTAACATTGTTAAATAATTAGAAAGAAAAATGATTCAAAAGAGACACATTTGAAAAAGGCAAGAGAACATTGAGAATCAGGAAACAATAACGTTTAAGGCTTTTGAGATGGTAAATATCACAATATTCATTCATTATCTAAATCGGGACAGTTCAAGGACGTTTTTGAGCTGCATTTTATGATTTTGTTTCATTGAATAACAACGTAGAAAAAAATCTAAACCACCAGCATTTTAGACACCTTAAACGAAAAATTAAATATACGTTCAAAATGTCCTTACACGGCACAGAAGATCCGTGAGTTTCCTTATTATCGGTGTTTGTTTTCCGACAGACATTTCTATTTTGTCAGGACTCACTTAGCTCCATGAGCGTCTGTTACATTTGATGAATAAACCTTGTGTTGACACGGATCACCCGAGGTAGGAAAAATTCCGTGATCGTAAACCGGAAGAGCACAACACTAAAATACCGTATTCCGGTATATACCGGACAAGACGCTTGAATGATTACATGCTAAAATATCGCCTTTTAAGCCAACGAAATGAACTTTTAAATGTCTAATTAATCTGTTCACATAGATTTATTCTGATCTAACTGTGTAGTTTTTGAAAGAAGTGCGGACAAATTATGTAACGGGCAGACAGACATATACTGACGACGTAGAAGTGATCCCTATATGTCGCCACACTCTGTAGAGGCGACACAAAAAGTGTTCACTTGGGATAAATCTACGTAATCTTGTAACAAAATTTATTGTCCTATTAAACTGTGTACATAGTCAACAAAAGTCATCGTCAGTATAACTGACACAAGAAAGACAGATATAAAATGTTATTGGTTGCTCTAGCAGTCATTAATTGCTACAGCTTGCTCAAATATTAACTAGCCTTAGCAATTAATGCAGTTTCATCCTATCTTTATAGGAGTGATCAGTATCAAGTCTAGCTGTGCACATCGTCGGAATTTTCCGATTCGATGATTCTTGTCAGAGTTATGGCCCTTTAATAATTTATTTTTTAATGGCTTGCGGCCACAGCCGCAAGCCATTTGTTTTGGAAAAGTTGTTCCGGTTAGGTGGTTTCCTGCTTACATTTGTTAGTGCATGATGGAACGGGACACCAGTCTAGGTTTCCGCTGCAATCGTGAGAATTCGGGAGATTCCGTCATACTGCGGAATCACACGAAGTAATTTTACGGAAATCTAAGCTACTTTTAGTTACTTCGTAATCCCAGTTTGTTTTTCAATTTTTACTTGATTTATCGGTATAAAGCGTAAGTAGAAGGAAGAAATAAATTATAAACGACAATGTTCCGTTTCAATTCGTTTTCAAGACTCAAAAGTTAGTTTTCGAAAAAAAAATCCTAAATAAACCCATTATGATATACAAATAATTAAAAAAATAGTGATAATAAATTGACCCTCTATACCTGTAAAATCATAGGTATGCTACCTTGTTTTTACTGGTATATATAAGGTCAATTTATTATTATTATTTTTTATGATTATTTCTTTATCATACAGAATTGATTTAGAAGGTTTATCCCCCCCAAAAAATCATTTTTAAAGGGATGGGATGATGGCACAACTGGGCACAACTGGGCAAGCCTTTCCTTTTAAAAGGAAACTTTATTTTTTTAGTTTGTTTGGACTACTTTTTACCGCCAATGAAATTTCAATGAAACTTTACAGGATTAATCTGTAACTCACGTACTTGCGCATATTAAACGTGTTTTCCGGTTGAATGATTTGCACTTGGAGCTACATATTTGATATTTGGAATATACATGGATACTTTCAGATACAGCATTTAATTTTGAAATACATGTTAGTCGTGTTAGATTTAGAAGTTTTGGCCTACCTTCTAGTATTTGGAGTTATTGCTTTGAATTTGGACCTGCCAGCAATATGACATGTCACTGAACTTTGATAATAATTGATCTTCAATATGTCCCAGTGACCTACTTTTTGTTTTCAGAGCTTAAGCTGTCGAATTGAAACGAACTGCTCATTGTCAGATGCAAATGTGAACGTTTATATTACTTAGATTTTGACCAAGCACCCGCTTTTCATTCAGTGGTATCAGAATGTACTGTCCCTCGTCATTCAGAGCCCTACTAGTCTGATGAGCAAGGACCATAATGGCCCTCTTGTTTATTTATGTGAAAAAAATATTCTTACTCAAAGATTTTTAAATAAAATAAACACTAACTAAAATACAGGAACACTGCCATTTTGAAATGAATAATTATATTTACTCTATCAACATGTTAATGAAGCGGAAATGACAGTTGAAACCTTTGCAAAACTATTCATACATGCGCAGTGATCATGGTGATGACTTAGAACGCTTATATTGATTAAAATACTTTATAATTTGTGTGCATTTGCAACTTCAAGTACCACAGCATTCCCTCATAATTCAAATTTATCTGAACACTGTCGCATTTACCTACATTCAAAGTACTGTAGCTATTCCATGTATGGCAAACCTATTTTAGTTTTGCTAAGTTCTATTGTCATTCAATTATGATCTTCATGGTCTTGGGTCTTGCGTCATTTTTAGTGAACTATCTCCGGTAAACGTAATTTGACGTCTGGCTTTAATCGGAGAAGTGCTACCGACATTCTCATGATCATGGAACTCTCACAAGTCCCTACCGTAGATTCAAGTACAAGTATTAGCATCAATCGTCCTAACAACGACACTAATATGAAAAAGCAAAGCCATTAAGTTTCATACAAAGAAACAATGTTCACAATTTTCGGTGTTTTTTTTCTTCTTTCAAATTGTGCACGCTATACCATTTGTATCAATGTATCAAAGAGTATTTAAAGTTAATTCAATGACGTATTGACAGAGGTGTTGGTACTTGTATATTTTAACTACGTCTGCCTGGACAGTTTTCATAGATTTGTGAGTAAAATAAATAAGGCGGAGCTAATCTTTTATTATACAACACTTTCGTCACCTTTTAATTGTTTCATCAGGTAAACGAAGAAATATCTCTGCCTTGAATAGCAAATTTCAAATTTGCCGTAAATTAACTGCTCTTTTTTATGATTTTTTAAGTTGGCAGATAAATCAAATGGACATATAATAAGGTAAGAAAAGTTGTCCCCCTTCCCAAGAAGAATATTGCCGAGTCTTAAAAATACGATAAAAACTTAACTCTTAAATGAATAATTAATTTTGGCTTATCCACCCCTTAACTTAATAACGATAGTACGTGGCTTATTTTGAGCAAGAAACTTTCACGTGCTATGACCTGAGAATAAAATAGATCTTTTTATGTCCTGGCGAATACTATGTACGCATAATAACCAGTGAAAGATGTAGTTCACATGTCATCCTGGGAGACAGTTTCATCATTTATAAATAAACACCCTAAATTAGTATTCAGTTATTGCGGCATTGTCTTTCAAGTTACACGGTTGGAAGTTGCGGAAGATACCATGAACCAATTCTAGATTCTGCACTGTCGTACCAGACAATATATACACATGATAGTTAAAATAACATTATACCCGTCCAATGGTATATATTGAGTGAACAGGATAAAGTCAAAGTACGTTTATATTTTGCCATTATTCAATTCAATTTAATAAATTACTTCACATGAACGGTAAAAACTCAAATAAACTAAGAAAATTTGTGAAAAATTCCACTTGAATTTACTTAATTGATATAAACTGTTGGTTAATCATGTCAATGAAAGAAATGAGCATAATGTGTTAAAAGATTTCTAAAACATTTTAATCTCCTTTTTTCATGATGAATAGTCCTATGGAAAAATTCAGCAAAATGCCATTGTTTCAGTTGTCTCCCAAAATATTTTGCCGAACTAATTTTATTTACAAGACGATGAGATGCGTTTTATGAAAATAAAATAGAGCACAATTTGGATATAGAAAAGGCAAAGTCGAATAGTTATGCTTTATATATTCTTTTCTTATTATATAACAATATATAAATAATGATAATATACAATTTTCATGTTGTTTTATTGCCTTGAAATTAAGTTTCGACAGTATAAGTACAACTTTTAATTAAGTGTGTTTAAAGTCGTGTAAGTAAAATGTATATTTATAACGATGTTTACGACAAAGTTTTTCAGTACGTTATTGCAATTCATATTCTGATTAAATTTTTTATGCTGATGGGCTACCACAAAGATAGGTATTTTTGCCTTTGATATTCTCATTATTTGTTGAATACGGCGTATTATATAATATACATGACTTCAATGCTAGACTCTATCACAAACAATAAATATCTATTAATGACATTTCTATTTGAACGACGATGATACGGCATTTTATGTAAAACACCAGAAAATCTGCAGAAAATCTATTTCATATTTGACTATTTGGGATTAGACATTAATACACTTCAAAACTTAAGATATAGAAATTAGGAAAGAGACGCAAGGTGCTTTGAGATTAAGGAGTCGCTTGAGGTTGGTAAAGATGTTTAAAATGTCAGATCAGGTATTTGCAATGATGATGTTTATGGAGACTTTGGGAAGATAGACATTATACATATATATTCCTCATTAAATAAAGTTTTGGTCTAATAATATAAATAATCTGTTTTTAATTGATTAACTCAAATGTTAAACTTTATTTTGCAAATATTAGATAGCTAATTGTTTCTTTGTGAAACGTTTCACAAAAATTAATTATTGTTAATTACATACAAGAATGGCAAATCTCCATTTAGAGTAGTTATGCTGAAACCGGTGCTAGGGGGCGTAAACAATGGATTTCATTTTCCAGTATCGTTCATAAAAAGGCTTAATCAAACCAAGCCTGCAACATTTTCAATTTTTGTCGTTTTGGGCGTTAATTAAGGGTTCTGTTTTTTCTATTTTAGATCCTAATAGAAACTAATTAACATATTTATTACCATGTAGTTAAAGAGAAATATTTTCAGAATTATATCGTTTGCAGGGATCCACATTTCACTTCATTCTTGTAGTCTCTACTTCCGTTTGTTGCCCCCTTCTTCTGACCTGTACTTCACGATATTGTACGGACTGCTTTGCATGAACGTTGCTCTCCGTATGGTGTATATAAAAATAGTCAATGTTTAACTATCAGTTTTGAAATTTACAGTTGGTAAAAAAAAGATGTATGTAAATTTTACTCTTGATTTGTGTAAGCTTCTTTAAATTTTAAATTGATTATATTAAAAATAGCATATACATGTAGGTATATCAACAAATGTTTGGTGGTTAGGAATACCCTTATAATTTTGAAATCTTGTTTGATAATTTTCTAAATAGACAAGTTTTTTCTTGTCAGAACATATATGAACAAGTTTACAATAAATACGTACAGTATTACACAACACTCATCCTGACAAGATTTATGTAAGTAGTTATAAAGAGAATATTCTTTAATTCTAGAGCACTTGTCTGTCTGTCACATAACGTGTTCAATTCCTTGTTTATTTGGTCATACAGTGACTGACAAACAGGAGACAGTGAGAATTTTACAATTAGAAACGACCAACCAAAAGATTGTCCCTCTTATATGCGAAAACTTTCGTCTCACAGGTGTGACACTGTCCTCTAAAATTTTGGCAGTGATAAACCATCCTTGTTATCAATTTGACCTAAGTACCGGTGGCTTCCTCTTATGTCCAAGACTTAAAATAACGCTTTCTTTGTAGAAAAAAGTCAAGAAGTTCTCTTGGTAATGCTATTTATCATTACCTTCCAAATGTCGAAGGTTTTATCTATATGTCTTTTCACCACTAAGTAAGTAGTGTTTTGTTAAAAGGAGAAAACTTTAAGGGAATATATTAGAAATAATGTTGTTAAAACGCAGCGTTTCAGAAATCCAGGCCAAATGACATAACATTTTAAAGGTCCTTATACAAAAGTTATTTTCTGACAGTTGTACATGTACATCATTGTGTAGAAATGTATTTTAACGCGACACTCTCTATGAAAGCTTCTGAAGCAAGAACATGGATACCAGGGGCCAAATGAACTTCCATTTGTCAGTGATATTCCACGAAAACCTTTAAATCAAAAGAAGGATATTTCATTTTGTTGTTATCTTTCAAACAAATATACCAATCAATATATCAGTTGAAAAAACATTTTCTTTAATTCATACAGGTCGCCATTTCGGTTAAATTCTTTCACAAGGTATCGCAACAAACATTCGTAGAATTCCAGACATAGATCTTCGTAAATAAGTTTTAAGTAACATAATCTCTATCAAAACAGAGACAGATAAAACAGTTCATTTAAACTTTCTATTTAAACCAATTTACTCTCAGTAAAATACCATCTTTGCTAGGTTTTTTGTCGTAAAGTTTAGCTGCAATGTCAAAGTATAATGAAAGAGCGTTTAAAGTTCGCAATGACAAGCTGGATCATTACATCAAATGGATGTAAAGTAACCTTTAGAGGTCATAATATGTTGCTATATCAGTAGTTAAGTGGTATCTTGCAACTGAAATAGGTATATTTAAGTAATCAAGGTAAGATAAAAATTACAAATATATGGGGAAAATAGAATTATACAGATGGTATTTAACAATCTCATTATTACTTGTCTTTTTTATTATTTCAATAAGGAAACATAAATAGAGATTTAAAAACAACAACAAAAAGTAGAAAAAAAGAGAAAAAAGGAGAGAAGACAACAACAACATCGTCTTCAACCTCTAACAATTGACCGGTCTTTACATCGTCTACTGTAGATGTGCAAGTGATCTAATGTGATCGCCAGAATTTGGTATTTTTGTCAAATATTTGTTGTTGTTAGTTTAAATGGTGTCTTTGTTATCTATCTTAAATTAAATCTTTTAACCAAAGCTTCGTGAAAAATTGCCTTATTTACAGTGAACAGTATTGTTTAAAATAGCTTCTTTTTGATGTACAGAAAATACTTCAACGACTATTGTAGAGTGAAAGTAATTGAATAGATAAGAATGTAAAATTAAGTTTGATCATTGTATTAAAATTTAGTTTACTTTATCTTTTAACGTGAAATTGTTAGGTTAGAATAAAGCATGTTTTATGAGTACCATTGAAATAGTAAATACACATAACACCGCGTTGAAGAGTCGTTTAAATTTGTTACGAGGTGTCAAGCAGCTATGATTCAGAACACAATATTATGTTCAATGAAAACCCTCATTTTATTATCTAGTTTAACCGAAAACGAAAAGAATTTTTCAAACTTGCAAGCAATGCCGTTGTTTAAAAATATTGTAATGAAATTAATAAAAATCATGTAGTGAACATTTTCATATCGCTAAAAGCGCCAGATTGCTGAAGCGTTGTTTGTAACCATTTTCAAACTACAGTATGCCATCTGAAATGAAATAGTTTCACTTAGAAACTCGTTAGGCTTTTGTCACATCCATCAAGTATTTTCTTTATCGACCAAAATTAAAAAAGGAAATTTCATAATGATAAGTGTCACTGATGCTTTCAATGAAAATATGATCGAAATGTAAATGACGTAAACTAGGTTCTAATGACATTTGCTTGAATCATTCTTAAATATGTTCAAATTATTGTTGATTTTTAAATGAAATAATCAACTGATATGTTACGACCATCTTTTTAAGCATTTGAACTGTCGAGTTGTTAAAGTCATTGACTCCATCACCGCTGTGGGCTCGAATCCCGACAGGATTCTTTCATGTGAAGAAGCTATCCAGCTACCTAACGGAAGTCAGGTGTCCGTTCGTGCCTGAAATAATTCACAGAGAAGAATCTGAGGTCTGCCTCCGTCAGTAAGGATGGAAAGTCGTCATAAAACCTATATACTGTGTATACTATGTTGCTGAGACGTAAACTCCCCCACCCACTAAAAAACACAAACAAACAAACAAACAACAACACCAAATTAACAACAACACCAAAAGGAAAAAAAAAACAACAACAACATTTATTATATACTTTATACATAAAAATTATCACTATTATAGAAAAGGCAAACCGACTTTGTATCACAAGTCATTTTTATTGAATGACAAATAAAAGGACCGAGGTAACGTACTATTCACGCCTGCAGCTGAATTGTTGATTATTTTTGCTTTTTTCTCTATTGATTTTTTTAATTGAATTAATGAATATATTTGTCAGCGGTTTAATCAGTGATTAGTAACATAAAATGATGTGAAATCAGGTGTTTAAATTTGCATGGGTTTTAACACTCTTATGTTAAATTCTAAATAAAATAGTTTAATCAAATCAGCTAAAATACATATTGGCATTTAACTTATCAAAATACGATAGCCTGACTAGTTTACACTAAACATTCAAACCAATTAACCTACTATTTAAATACTTACCTAGCTAGGTTATAAAGGAAACGTTTTCACAAGGTTTTGATAAGATGTCAACTTTCAATGTCGGAAGGTAATGATTAAGTGTATAAAGATTGTTACAAAGTGTTAGAACAGTAAATCAACGAGATAAGTAACTATCACAAGACGGATATACTTGGAGCTATAACTTGTATATCAGCAGGTAAGTTGCCTATATATCACCAATTTGACCATTAATTAGATGCGCATCTTGTATATTCCGTATATAGAATTCTTTATAATATTTTATTTACTTTTATTTTTAATATGGCGTATTTTTGCTGATGATCCAATTGGTATTCATTGGAATAATTATTCTATTTTATTTTTGTTTTAAACTTTTGAACTTGAGCTACGATTTTCATTGTAAAATGCCGTTATTCTGGTTCGTTGTTCTCTTTAGATATACATAGATAACATTTTTTTTATACCGCAATTTTCCGTCTAAGTATTTCACTGACTTATAAGTAATTTAAAAGTCAATTGACATAATTTGCTATGTAACCAACACTGAAGCAGTAAAATATACACTCGCAAATACCTTTTCTTTTCAAACTTTAAGATTAACCCATATAAAATAAAATTGAAATATCCACCTCTTAGATTGAATTTTACAGCAAACGCCATATATCGACGGTCACCACATTTTCACATTCATTACACTTTAAATTGAGCTGTTCAATATATAATCACTTTTATGATATATCATATGTCAATGATAATTCGTTCATCTTATCGGGCTTTAATTCCTTATTTTACATAAAGAAGAACTGGATATTTTTACTTCATATGCCTAAGATCATGTCGTATAGCTGGTTGCACAGGCTAATTAGTCATACATGCTATATTCAAAAAGAATGACAAGTCAACATGTATATACATATAGTAGGGTTTTTATTTCTTAATGTGCACTATGGAACATGACATGATTTATGAGTATTATAGTGCAGGAGATGCATACGGACTAGCTTATGTCAAGATGATTTATATATGTAACTATAAAATGTCCTTAGGACAGGTTGATATTATATATACTATTCTCAAATGTCAGAGTAGGAGAGTTC